>NC_083102.1:80053125-80353125 GCF_949774975.1 Lagenorhynchus albirostris | reverse complement strand
ATTTACCATACCTATACAAATACAGATTAAGTACATATATCAAAAAGACGGAGCACATAGCAAGGCAGGTCTTCGGAACACTCTGTCACCTTTTACGTGGGAAAAGGATCTGCACGTGAATAGATATATATGATGCACAAATGAACCAGACTGTGTACACCTAGGACAAACTGTATCCTGATCATTACCCCGATTAAAACAACGAACAGGAAGTAATGAGACACAGACTTCAGGGGTTTTGCCTGGCACATTCCATTCTAATTTACAACCTGGGAACACGACCTCCAGAAAGGCTGTGCTGCCCTAGGAACCAGATTTGGGAATGGAGAAATGCTGCCGCCTTGTGGCCGTTTCCCACAACAGCAGCTTTAAACCCAGGGCTAATGGTCACTAAATATTCACCAAACTTGCAGGTCTGTAAATTACACCTGGCCTCCAAAAGAATCCTGGGGTCAAAAATCGACCAAAAATTCAAAAGAGGGCAACCTTCCAAGAAGACAATTTCAAGAGGTACATTGTTCTCACACTTTTTTCTTTGTTTTTCCTAAAGAAAAGAGGAAGGTGTGGAAAGATGCTGAACATTAGGGATTATTAAAGACATACAAATCCAAATTACAGAAACCTATCAGCTCACACCAGTCAGAAAGGCCACAAGCAAACATTCTGCAAACAATAGATGCTGAAGGGGTTGTGGAGAAATGCATACCCTTGGTGCTAATTGGGATGTGGTAAGAGCCGCTAATGAAAAAACACAATGGAGGTGCTTTGAAAAGGGAAACATTGAGCTAGCAGTCAATCAGTCACACCCACTGCCGGGCCTACCCCCCTGAGAAAATGAGAATCAAAAAGTCACAGGCTGGCAATCCTGCGCTCCAGCAATACTTACCGTAGCCAACACTTGGAAGCAACGAAAACGTCCATCAACAGAGGAATGCACCCAGAAGAAGCCGTCCATGTACGCAACGGAATGTGACTCCACTAAAAAATATAAATTAAATTAAAACATCAAACGTAAGTAAGGACACAAGGTTTGGGGCGTTTATCAGGGCACACGGCACTCTAATTTGTATCTGAGGAGCACCACTGGCAGGAAGGTCTGCTTCCCTAGGTACCAGGGTGGGGAACGTAGAAATACTGCGGCCCTCTAGCCGATACCTGCAACAGCAGCTTCGAAATCTCTGCTAATGGTCACTTCATATGCACAAGTACCGCAGGGCTGCAAAGGAAACCTGCCCTCAAAATGTCCTGACGCGGGTGAAGGCCAAAACATTTCAAAATGTGGCACGTATTTCAAGAGAACAATCTGAAGACGTAAGCTGTAATAACGGTTTGAAAAATAAAAGGACGTGCCCGAAAGCTCCATTTCAAGGGATTATGAGACACATGCGGATCCAACCACAAAGAGGTATCAGCTCACCCCGCTAAGAATAACCATCAGCAAAGAAACTACAAACGCTCAGTGCTGAAGAGGTTGTGGAGAAATGCATACCCTCAATTTGAAGTGGGACGTAACCTGGTAAGAGCCACCAATGGGAAGAGAATGGATGTGTCTTTAAAAGGTAAACCCTGAGCTACTATATGATCCATCAGGCCCACTCCTCGGCCTGTAACCTAAGAAGACAGAATTGGAAAGACACAGGCAGGAAATATGCCCTGCAGCAGGATGACAATAGCCAAGACACGGACTCAGCCAAAAAGTCCACCAAGAGATGAGTGGACAGAGAAGAAGTGGTACGTGTACAGATGGAATATTAGCCAAGGAAAAAAATGAAACAATGACATTTGCAGCACGGTAGATGAGTCTAGAGGTAATCATGCAACTGGTAGCAAGTGAGAAAGCGAAAGACACATATCCTATCGTATCCCTTATAGGTGTTACCTAAAAATTGATACCAGTGAAGATATTTCCACAGAGAAATGTAATCACAGATTCATTAAGCAAACTTACGGTTCACCAAACGGAAAGGTGTGAGGATTGGATACATTAGGATGTTGGGGTTAACAGAGATATGCAAACACACGTGAAACGTATCATCACCAAAGACCTACGGCATACCAAGAGGAGACTACTCAACATTGGGTCATAACCTACATGGGAAAAGGATCCGAAGAAGACTAGATACATGTATGTGTGTGAAAGAATCACATCTTGCACACGCCTAGAGCAAACAAAACACTGTAATCAAATTTTCTCTGATACAAAATAAAAATTAAATTAAAACAAAACGAACAGCAAGGAATGAGACATAAACCTAAGGGGCTTCTTCCCGGCACATTCCGTTCTAATTTACAAGCTACAACACAACTTCCGTTATGGCTCTGCTGCCCTAGTAACCAGATTTGGTAAGGAGAAGTGCTGCCGCCTTCTGGCCGTTTCACACAACAGCGCTAATGGTCACTTAATATTCAAACTAATTGCAGGCCTGTAAATGACACCCTGCCATCTAAAAAAACATCCTGGGGGCGTAAATCGACCAGAAAATTCAAACGACGTCCACATTTCAAGAAGACATCTCAAGAGGCATATTTTATGCACGTTGTGTCTTTTCTTTCTTTTTTTCTTCAAAATAAAAGGGAATTGAACAATGCTCAACATCAGCAATTAATAAAGCCATGAAACTCCAACCTACATAAATGTTCACCTCACAGCCGTCAGAATGACCTTCAGCAGAAAGTCTACAAAGAATAAATGCTGAAGGGGTTTCAGAGAACTGTGTACCCTCTAGCTGCCGGGGGGATGTCAACTTGTAGCAGCCAGTAGTGAGAACATAACGGAAGTGCGTTTAAGGGTAAAACTTGAGCTACCGTGTGATCTGGTAGGTCCTCTGATGCGCCGCCTATCACCTGAGCAGAGCAGAATGGAAAAGACACAGGCTGGCAATCCTGCCCTGCAGGAACCTTTAACATAGCCAACACTTGGAAGAACCCGATAAAGGTCCATCAGCAGAAAAATGCACAAAGAGGAAGTGGTCCACGTAAACAATGGAGTATTAGCTATGGAAAACGATGAAACAGTGCCCTTTGCACCACGATAGAAGGACGTAGAGACAACCACCCAACTTGAAGAAAGAAACCGAAAGACAGATATACTATGACGTCACTCATAGGTGTTATCTAAAAAGTGATACTCATGAACTTATTTCCAAGAGAAGGAAAAGCACGGATTGAGGAAACAAAATGATCTTTAACGAAATGGAAAGGTGTAAGGAATGGGTGAATTAGGATACGGGGGTTAACAGACATGTACTGATACATATGACATATATAATCACAAAATCCTATGGGATACCAACAGAGGTCTACTCAACACGGTATAATAACCTTTCCTTTGGGAAGGATCCAAAGATGAACAGACGGATACGTTGATATGATGAACCAGATTCTGTACACCTAGCAGAAACTGCATGATATATCAAATTTGCTCTGATAATTAATAAAAATTAAATTAAAAAAAAAAACGAACACGAAGTAGGAGATATAATCTCTTGGGGGTCTGCCCTCGCCCTGGCACATTCCACTCTAATTTGCAGCCCACTAACAGGATTCCCAGGAAGGCTCTGCTGCCCAAAAACCCAGAGTTGGAAATGGAGGAATGCTTCCGCCTTGTGGCCGTTTCCCGCAAGAGCGGCTTTCAGCCCACAGCTAACGGTCCCTTAACATTCACAAGGACTCAGGGCTGTAGAGGACACCTGCCCTCAAAACATGTCCTGAGGTAGGGAATGGCCAGAAAATCCAAAACAGGCAAAATGTTCAGGAAGATAACGTGAAGAGGTAAGTTTTACTCACTCTCTTTAAAAGGAAAAGGAAAATGGATAAAAGCTCAACATCAGGATATATTAGACTCATGCAAATCTAATCTACAAAAAGGTTTCAACTCACACCAGTCGACTGACCATCATCAAAAAGTCTTCAAACAGTAAGTGCTGAAGGGGTTTTAGAGAACTGTGTACCCTCTGGCTGCTGGTGAGATGTAAAGTGGTAACAGCCAATAATGAGAACAGAAAGGAGCTGCGTTTAAAAGTAAAAACGGAGCTCCCATTCGACGCAGCAGGCCCACCGCTGGGCCTCTCACCCGACAAGACCAGAATCCAGAGGACACAGGCTGCAAAAGCTGCACTGCGGCCTTATTCACAATAGCCAAGACATGGAGGCAACCTAGATGTCCATCAACAGATGAATGGATAAGGAAGAAGTGGTCCATGTACACAATGGACTACTAGCCATGTAAAACAATGAAACACTGCACTTTGAGGCACCATAGATGAGCCTAGGGAGAATCACAGAACATGAGGTAAATTGGAAAGCAAAAGACAGATATCCTATCATATCACTTATAGGTGTTACCTAACTACTGACAAAAATGGACATATTTCCACCGACAAAGACACACAGAGACTTTAAAAAACAAACTATGTGTATCTAAGAGGAAAGGTGGTAGCAACGGATGAATTAAGATTAGATTTACCATACCTATAGAAATACAGATTAATTGGGATGTGGTAAGAGCCACTAATGAAAAAACTCTGATACAAAATAAAAATTAAATTAAAACAAAACGAACAGCAAGTAATGAGACATAAACCTAAGGGGCTTCTTCCTGGCACATTCCGTTCTAATTTACAAGCTACAACACAACTTCCGTTATGGCTCTGCTGCCCTAGTAACCAGATTTGGTAAGGAGAAGTGCTGCCTACAGATTAAGTACATATATCAAAAAGACGGAGCACATAGCAAGGCAGGTCTTCGGAACACTCTGTCACCTTTTACATGGGAAAAGGATCTGCACGTGAATAGATATATATGATGCACAAATGAACCAGACTGTGTACACCTAGGACAAACTGTATCCTGATCATTACCCCGATTAAAACAACGAACAGGAAGTAATGAGACACAGACTTCAGGGGTTTTGCCGGGCACATTCCATTCTAATTTACAACCTGGGAACACGACCTCCAGAAAGGCTGTGCTGCCCTAGGAACCAGATTTGGGAATGGAGAAATGCTGCCGCCTTGTGGCCGTTTCCCACAACAGCAGCTTTAAACCCAGGGCTAATGGTCACTAAATATTCACCAAACTTGCAGGTCTGTAAATTACACCTGGCCTCCAAAAGAATCCTGGGGTCAAAAATCGACCAAAAATTCAAAAGAGGGCAACCTTCCAAGAAGACAATTTCAAGAGGTACATTGTTCTCACACTTTTTTCTCTGTTTTTCCTAAAGAAAAGAGGAAGGTGTGGAAAGATGCTGAACATTAGGGATTATTAAAGACATACAAATCCAAATTACAGAAACCTATCAGCTCACACCAGTCAGAAAGGCCACAAGCAAACATTCTGCAAACAATAGATGCTGAAGGGGTTGTGGAGAAATGCATACCCTTGGTGCTAATTGGGATGTGGTAAGAGCCGCTAATGAAAAAACACAATGGAGGTGCTTTGAAAAGGGAAACATTGAGCTAGCAGTCAATCAGTCACACCCACTGCCGGGCCTACCCCCTGAGAAAATGAGAATCAAAAAGTCACAGGCTGGCAATCCTGCGCTCCAGCAATACTTACCGTAGCCAACACTTGGAAGCAACGAAAACGTCCATCAACAGAGGAATGCACCCAGAAGAAGCCGTCCATGTACGCAACGGAATGTGACTCCACTAAAAAATATAAATTAAATTAAAACATCAAACGTAAGTAAGGACACAAGGTTTGGGGCGTTCATCACGGCACACTGCACTCTAATTTGTATCTGAGGAGCACCACTGGCAGGAAGGTCTGCTTCCCTAGGTACCAGGGTGGGGAACGTAGAAATACTGCGGCCCTCTAGCCGATACCTGCAACAGCAGCTTCGAAATCTCTGCTAATGGTCACTTCATATGCACAAGTACCGCAGGGCTGCAAAGGAAACCTGCCCTCAAAATGTCCTGACGCAGGTGAAGGCCAAAACATTTCAAAATGTGGCACGTATTTCAAGAGAACAATCTGAAGACGTAAGCTGTAATAACGGTTTGAAAAATAAAAGGACGTGCCCGAAAGCTCCATTTCAAGGGATTATGAGACACATGCGGATCCAACCACAAAGAGGTATCAGCTCACCCCGCTAAGAATAACCATCAGCAAAGAAACTACAAACGCTCAGTGCTGAAGAGGTTGTGGAGAAATGCATACCCTCAATTTGAAGTGGGACGTAACCTGGTAAGAGCCACCAATGGGAAGAGAATGGATGTGTCTTTAAAAGGTAAACCCTGAGCTACTATATGATCCATCAGGCCCACTCCTCGGCCTGTAACCTAAGAAGACAGAATTGGAAAGACACAGGCAGGAAATATGCCCTGCAGCAGGATGACAATAGCCAAGACACGGACTCAGCCAAAAAGTCCACCAAGAGATGAGTGGACAGAGAAGAAGTGGTACGTGTACAGATGGAATATTAGCCAAGGAAAAAAATGAAACAATGACATTTGCAGCACGGTAGATGAGTCTAGAGGTAATCATGCAACTGGTAGCAAGTGAGAAAGCGAAAGACACATATCCTATCGTATCCCTTATAGGTGTTACCTAAAAATTGATACCAGTGAAGATATTTCCACAGAGAAATGTAATCACAGATTCATTAAGCAAACTTACGGTTCACCAAACGGAAAGGTGTGAGGATTGGATACATTAGGATGTTGGGGTTAACAGAGATATGCAAACACACGTGAAATGTATCATCACCAAAGACCTACGGCATACCAAGAGGAGACTACTCAACATTGGGTCATAACCTACATGGGAAAAGGATCCGAAGAAGACTAGATACATGTATGTGTGTGAAAGAATCACATCTTGCACACGCCTAGAGCAAACAAAACATTGTAATCAAATTTTCTCTGATACAAAATAAAAATTAAATTAAAACAAAACGAACAGCAAGGAATGAGACATAAACCTAAGGGGCTTCTTCCCGGCACATTCCGTTCTAATTTACAAGCTACAACACAACTTCCGTTATGGCTCTGCTGCCCTAGTAACCAGATTTGGTAAGGAGAAGTGCTGCCGCCTTCTGGCCGTTTCACCCAACAGCACTAATGGTCACTTAATATTCAAACTAATTGCAGGCCTGTAAATGACACCCTGCCATCTAAAAAAACATCCTGGGGGCGTAAATCGACCAGAAAATTCAAACGACGTCAACATTTCAAGAAGACATCTCAAGAGGCATATTTTATGCACGTTGTGTCTTTTCTTTCTTTTTTTCTTCAAAATAAAAGGGAATTGAACAATGCTCAACATCAGCAATTAATAAAGCCATGAAACTCCAACCTACATAAATGTTCACCTCACAGCCGTCAGAATGACCTTCAGCAAAAAGTCTACAAAGAATAAATGCTGAAGGGGTTTCAGAGAACTGTGTACCCTCTAGCTGCCGGGGGGACGTCAACTTGTAGCAGCCAGTAGTGAGAACATAACGGAAGTGCGTTTAAGGGTAAAAATTGAGCTACCGTGTGATCTGGTAGGTCCTCTGATGCGCCGCCTATCACCTGAGCAGAGCAGAATGGAAAAGACACAGGCTGGCAATCCTGCCCTGCAGGAACCTTTAACATAGCCAACACTTGGAAGAACCCGATAAAGGTCCATCAGCAGAAAAATGCACAAAGAGGAAGTGGTCCACGTAAACAATGGAGTATTAGCTATGGAAAACGATGAAACAGTGCCCTTTGCACCACGATAGAAGGACGTAGAGACAACCACCCAACTTGAAGAAAGAAACCGAAAGACAGATATACTATGACGTCACTCATAGGTGTTATCTAAAAAGTGATACTCATGAACTTATTTCCAAGAGAAGGAAAAGCACGGATTGAGGAAACAAAATGATCTTTAACGAAATGGAAAGGTGTAAGGAATGGGTGAATTAGGATACGGGGGTTAACAGACATGTACTGATACATATGACATATATAATCACAAAATCCTATGGGATACCAACAGAGGTCTACTCAACACGGTATAATAACCTTTCCTTTGGGAAGGATCCAAAGATGAATAGACGGATACGTTGATATGATGAACCAGATTCTGTACACCTAGCAGAAACTGCATGATATATCAGATTTGCTCTGATAATTAATAAAAATTAAATTAAAAAAAAAAACGAACACGAAGTAGGAGATATAATCTCTTGGGGGTCTGCCCTCGCCCTGGCACATTCCACTCTAATTTGCAGCCCACTAACAGGATTCCCAGGAAGGCTCTGCTGCCCAAAAACCCAGAGTTGGAAATGGAGGAATGCTTCCGCCTTGTGGCCGTTTCCCGCAAGAGCGGCTTTCAGCCCACAGCTAACGGTCCCTTAACATTCACAAGGACTCAGGGCTGTAGAGGACACCTGCCCTCAAAACATGTCCTGAGGTAGGGAATGGCCAGAAAATCCAAAACAGGCAAAATGTTCAGGAAGATAACGTGAAGAGGTAAGTTTTACTCACTCTCTTTAAAAGGAAAAGGAAAATGGATAAAAGCTCAACATCAGGATATATTAGACTCATGCAAATCTAATCTACAAAAAGGTTTCAACTCACACCAGTCGACTGACCATCATCAAAAAGTCTTCAAACAGTAAGTGCTGAAGGGGTTTTAGAGAACTGTGTACCCTCTGGCTGCTGGTGAGATGTAAAGTGGTAACAGCCAATAATGAGAACAGAAAGGAGCTGCGTTTAAAAGTAAAAACGGAGCTCCCATTCGACGCAGCAGGCCCACCGCTGGGCCTCTCACCCGACAAGACCAGAATCCAGAGGACACAGGCTGCAAAAGCTGCACTGCGGCCTTATTCACAATAGCCAAGACATGGAGGCAACCTAGATGTCCATCAACAGATGAATGGATAAGGAAGAAGTGGTCCATGTACACAATGGACTACTAGCCATGTAAAACAATGAAACACTGCACTTTGAGGCACCATAGATGAGCCTAGGGAGAATCACAGAACATGAGGTAAATTGGAAAGCAAAAGACAGATATCCTATCATATCACTTATAGGTGTTACCTAACTACTGACAAAAATGGACATATTTCCACCGACAAAGACACACAGAGACTTTAAAAAACAAACTATGTGTATCTAAGAGGAAAGGTGGTAGCAACGGATGAATTAAGATTAGATTTACCATACCTATAGAAATACAGATTAATTGGGATGTGGTAAGAGCCACTAATGAAAAAACTCTGATACAAAATAAAAATTAAATTAAAACAAAACGAACAGCAAGTAATGAGACATAAACCTAAGGGGCTTCTTCCTGGCACATTCCGTTCTAATTTACAAGCTACAACACAACTTCCGTTATGGCTCTGCTGCCCTAGTAACCAGATTTGGTAAGGAGAAGTGCTGCCTACAGATTAAGTACATATATCAAAAAGACGGAGCACATAGCAAGGCAGGTCTTCGGAACACTCTGTCATCTTTTACATGGGAAAAGGATCTGCACGTGAATAGATATATATGATGCACAAATGAACCAGACTGTGTACACCTAGGACAAACTGTATCCTGATCATTACCCCGATTAAAACAACGAACAGGAAGTAATGAGACATAGACTTCAGGGGTTTTGCCTGGCACATTCCATTCTAATTTACAACCTGGGAACACGACCTCCAGAAAGGCTGTGCTGCCCTAGGAACCAGATTTGGGAATGGAGAAATGCTGCCGCCTTGTGGCCGTTTCCCACAACAGCAGCTTTAAACCCAGGGCTAATGGTCACTAAATATTCACCAAACTTGCAGGTCTGTAAATTACACCTGGCCTCCAAAAGAATCCTGGGGTCAAAAATCGACCAAAAATTCAAAAGAGGGCAACCTTCCAAGAAGACAATTTCAAGAGGTACATTGTTCTCACACTTTTTTCTCTGTTTTTCCTAAAGAAAAGAGGAAGGTGTGGAAAGATGCTGAACATTAGGGATTATTAAAGACATACAAATCCAAATTACAGAAACCTATCAGCTCACACCAGTCAGAAAGGCCACAAGCAAACATTCTGCAAACAATAGATGCTGAAGGGGTTGTGGAGAAATGCATACCCTTGGTGCTAATTGGGATGTGGTAAGAGCCGCTAATGAAAAAACACAATGGAGGTGCTTTGAAAAGGGAAACATTGAGCTAGCAGTCAATCAGTCACACCCACTGCCGGGCCTACCCCCCTGAGAAAATGAGAATCAAAAAGTCACAGGCTGGCAATCCTGCGCTCCAGCAATACTTACCGTAGCCAACACTTGGAAGCAACGAAAACGTCCATCAACAGAGGAATGCACCCAGAAGAAGCCGTCCATGTACGCAACGGAATGTGACTCCACTAAAAAATATAAATTAAATTAAAACATCAAACGTAAGTAAGGACACAAGGTTTGGGGCGTTTATCAGGGCACACTGCACTCTAATTTGTATCTGAGGAGCACCACTGGCAGGAAGGTCTGCTTCCCTAGGTACCAGGGTGGGGAACGTAGAAATACTGCGGCCCTCTAGCCGATACCTGCAACAGCAGCTTCGAAATCTCTGCTAATGGTCACTTCATATGCACAAGTACCGCAGGGCTGCAAAGGAAACCTGCCCTCAAAATGTCCTGACGCAGGTGAAGGCCAAAACATTTCAAAATGTGGCACGTATTTCAAGAGAACAATCTGAAGACGTAAGCTGTAATAACGGTTTGAAAAATAAAAGGACGTGCCCGAAAGCTCCATTTCAAGGGATTATGAGACACATGCGGATCCAACCACAAAGAGGTATCAGCTCACCCCGCTAAGAATAACCATCAGCAAAGAAACTACAAACGCTCAGTGCTGAAGAGGTTGTGGAGAAATGCATACCCTCAATTTGAAGTGGGACGTAACCTGGTAAGAGCCACCAATGGGAAGAGAATGGATGTGTCTTTAAAAGGTAAACCCTGAGCTACTATATGATCCATCAGGCCCACTCCTCGGCCTGTAACCTAAGAAGACAGAATTGGAAAGACACAGGCAGGAAATATGCCCTGCAGCAGGATGACAATAGCCAAGACACGGACTCAGCCAAAAAGTCCACCAAGAGATGAGTGGACAGAGAAGAAGTGGTACGTGTACAGATGGAATATTAGCCAAGGAAAAAAATGAAACAATGACATTTGCAGCACGGTAGATGAGTCTAGAGGTAATCATGCAACTGGTAGCAAGTGAGAAAGCGAAAGACACATATCCTATCGTATCCCTTATAGGTGTTACCTAAAAATTGATACCAGTGAAGATATTTCCACAGAGAAATGTAATCACAGATTCATTAAGCAAACTTACGGTTCACCAAACGGAAAGGTGTGAGGATTGGATACATTAGGATGTTGGGGTTAACAGAGATATGCAAACACACGTGAAATGTATCATCACCAAAGACCTACGGCATACCAAGAGGAGACTACTCAACATTGGGTCATAACCTACATGGGAAAAGGATCCGAAGAAGACTAGATACATGTATGTGTGTGAAAGAATCACATCTTGCACACGCCTAGAGCAAACAAAACATTGTAATCAAATTTTCTCTGATACAAAATAAAAATTAAATTAAAACAAAACGAACAGCAAGGAATGAGACATAAACCTAAGGGGCTTCTTCCCGGCACATTCCGTTCTAATTTACAAGCTACAACACAACTTCCGTTATGGCTCTGCTGCCCTAGTAACCAGATTTGGTAAGGAGAAGTGCTGCCGCCTTCTGGCCGTTTCACCCAACAGCACTAATGGTCACTTAATATTCAAACTAATTGCAGGCCTGTAAATGACACCCTGCCATCTAAAAAAACATCCTGGGGGCGTAAATCGACCAGAAAATTCAAACGACGTCCACATTTCAAGAAGACATCTCAAGAGGCATATTTTATGCACGTTGTGTCTTTTCTTTCTTTTTTTCTTCAAAATAAAAGGGAATTGAACAATGCTCAACATCAGCAATTAATAAAGCCATGAAACTCCAACCTACATAAATGTTCACCTCACAGCCGTCAGAATGACCTTCAGCAAAAAGTCTACAAAGAATAAATGCTGAAGGGGTTTCAGAGAACTGTGTACCCTCTAGCTGCCGGGGGGACGTCAACTTGTAGCAGCCAGTAGTGAGAACATAACGGAAGTGCGTTTAAGGGTAAAAATTGAGCTACCGTGTGATCTGGTAGGTCCTCTGATGCGCCGCCTATCACCTGAGCAGAGCAGAATGGAAAAGACACAGGCTGGCAATCCTGCCCTGCAGGAACCTTTAACATAGCCAACACTTGGAAGAACCCGATAAAGGTCCATCAGCAGAAAAATGCACAAAGAGGAAGTGGTCCACGTAAACAATGGAGTATTAGCTATGGAAAACGATGAAACAGTGCCCTTTGCACCACGATAGAAGGACGTAGAGACAACCACCCAACTTGAAGAAAGAAACCGAAAGACAGATATACTATGACGTCACTCATAGGTGTTATCTAAAAAGTGATACTCATGAACTTATTTCCAAGAGAAGGAAAAGCACGGATTGAGGAA
The DNA here is from genome assembly GCF_949774975.1 of Lagenorhynchus albirostris. NCBI lineage: Eukaryota > Metazoa > Chordata > Mammalia > Artiodactyla > Delphinidae > Lagenorhynchus > Lagenorhynchus albirostris. Next base: position 80,340,612 of record NC_083102.1, on the reverse strand, counting down.
ACAAAATGATCTTTAACGAAATGGAAAGGTGTAAGGAATGGGTGAATTAGGATACGGGGGTTAACAGACATGTACTGATACATATGACATATATAATCACAAAATCCTATGGGATACCAACAGAGGTCTACTCAACACGGTATAATAACCTTTCCTTTGGGAAGGATCCAAAGATGAACAGACGGATACGTTGATATGATGAACCAGATTCTGTACACCTAGCAGAAACTGCATGATATATCAAATTTGCTCTGATAATTAATAAAAATTAAATTAAAAAAAAAAACGAACACGAAGTAGGAGATATAATCTCTTGGGGGTCTGCCCTCGCCCTGGCACATTCCACTCTAATTTGCAGCCCACTAACAGGATTTCCAGGAAGGCTCTGCTGCCCAAAAACCCAGAGTTGGAAATGGAGGAATGCTTCCGCCTTGTGGCCGTTTCCCGCAAGAGCGGCTTTCAGCCCACAGCTAACGGTCCCTTAACATTCACAAGGACTCAGGGCTGTAGAGGACACCTGCCCTCAAAACATGTCCTGAGGTAGGGAATGGCCAGAAAATCCAAAACAGGCAAAATGTTCAGGAAGATAACGTGAAGAGGTAAGTTTTACTCACTCTCTTTAAAAGGAAAAGGAAAATGGATAAAAGCTCAACATCAGGATATATTAGACTCATGCAAATCTAATCTACAAAAAGGTTTCAACTCACACCAGTCGACTGACCATCATCAAAAAGTCTTCAAACAGTAAGTGCTGAAGGGGTTTTAGAGAACTGTGTACCCTCTGGCTGCTGGTGAGATGTAAAGTGGTAACAGCCAATAATGAGAACAGAAAGGAGCTGCGTTTAAAAGTAAAAACGGAGCTCCCATTCGACGCAGCAGGCCCACCGCTGGGCCTCTCACCCGACAAGACCAGAATCCAGAGGACACAGGCTGCAAAAGCTGCACTGCGGCCTTATTCACAATAGCCAAGACATGGAGGCAACCTAGATGTCCATCAACAGATGAATGGATAAGGAAGAAGTGGTCCATGTACACAATGGACTACTAGCCATGTAAAACAATGAAACACTGCACTTTGAGGCACCATAGATGAGCCTAGGGAGAATCACAGAACATGAGGTAAATTGGAAAGCAAAAGACAGATATCCTATCATATCACTTATAGGTGTTACCTAACTACTGACAAAAATGGACATATTTCCACCGACAAAGACACACAGAGACTTTAAAAAACAAACTATGTGTATCTAAGAGGAAAGGTGGTAGCAACGGATGAATTAAGATTAGATTTACCATACCTATAGAAATACAGATTAATTGGGATGTGGTAAGAGCCACTAATGAAAAAACTCTGATACAAAATAAAAATTAAATTAAAACAAAACGAACAGCAAGTAATGAGACATAAACCTAAGGGGCTTCTTCCTGGCACATTCCGTTCTAATTTACAAGCTACAACACAACTTCCGTTATGGCTCTGCTGCCCTAGTAACCAGATTTGGTAAGGAGAAGTGCTGCCTACAGATTAAGTACATATATCAAAAAGACGGAGCACATAGCAAGGCAGGTCTTCGGAACACTCTGTCACCTTTTACGTGGGAAAAGGATCTGCACGTGAATAGATATATATGATGCACAAATGAACCAGACTGTGTACACCTAGGACAAACTGTATCCTGATCATTACCCCGATTAAAACAACGAACAGGAAGTAACGAGACACAGACTTCAGGGGTTTTGCCTGGCACATTCCATTCTAATTTACAACCTGGGAACACGACCTCCAGAAAGGCTGTGCTGCCCTAGGAACCAGATTTGGGAATGGAGAAATGCTGCCGCCTTGTGGCCGTTTCCCACAACAGCAGCTTTAAACCCAGGGCTAATGGTCACTAAATATTCACCAAACTTGCAGGTCTGTAAATTACACCTGGCCTCCAAAAGAATCCTGGGGTCAAAAATCGACCAAAAATTCAAAAGAGGGCAACCTTCCAAGAAGACAATTTCAAGAGGTACATTGTTCTCACACTTTTTTCTCTGTTTTTCCTAAAGAAAAGAGGAAGGTGTGGAAAGATGCTGAACATTAGGGATTATTAAAGACATACAAATCCAAATTACAGAAACCTATCAGCTCACACCAGTCAGAAAGGCCACAAGCAAACATTCTGCAAACAATAGATGCTGAAGGGGTTGTGGAGAAATGCATACCCTTGGTGCTAATTGGGATGTGGTAAGAGCCGCTAATGAAAAAACACAATGGAGGTGCTTTGAAAAGGGAAACATTGAGCTAGCAGTCAATCAGTCACACCCACTGCCGGGCCTACCCCCCTGAGAAAATGAGAATCAAAAAGTCACAGGCTGGCAATCCTGCGCTCCAGCAATACTTACCGTAGCCAACACTTGGAAGCAACGAAAACGTCCATCAACAGAGGAATGCACCCAGAAGAAGCCGTCCATGTACGCAACGGAATGTGACTCCACTAAAAAATATAAATTAAATTAAAACATCAAACGTAAGTAAGGACACAAGGTTTGGGGCGTTTATCAGGGCACACTGCACTCTAATTTGTATCTGAGGAGCACCACTGGCAGGAAGGTCTGCTTCCCTAGGTACCAGGGTGGGGAACGTAGAAATACTGCGGCCCTCTAGCCGATACCTGCAACAGCAGCTTCGAAATCTCTGCTAATGGTCACTTCATATGCACAAGTACCGCAGGGCTGCAAAGGAAACCTGCCCTCAAAATGTCCTGACGCAGGTGAAGGCCAAAACATTTCAAAATGTGGCACGTATTTCAAGAGAACAATCTGAAGACGTAAGCTGTAATAACGGTTTGAAAAATAAAAGGACGTGCCCGAAAGCTCCATTTCAAGGGATTATGAGACACATGCGGATCCAACCACAAAGAGGTATCAGCTCACCCCGCTAAGAATAACCATCAGCAAAGAAACTACAAACGCTCAGTGCTGAAGAGGTTGTGGAGAAATGCATACCCTCAATTTGAAGTGGGACGTAACCTGGTAAGAGCCACCAATGGGAAGAGAATGGATGTGTCTTTAAAAGGTAAACCCTGAGCTACTATATGATCCATCAGGCCCACTCCTCGGCCTGTAACCTAAGAAGACAGAATTGGAAAGACACAGGCAGGAAATATGCCCTGCAGCAGGATGACAATAGCCAAGACACGGACTCAGCCAAAAAGTCCACCAAGAGATGAGTGGACAGAGAAGAAGTGGTACGTGTACAGATGGAATATTAGCCAAGGAAAAAAATGAAACAATGACATTTGCAGCACGGTAGATGAGTCTAGAGGTAATCATGCAACTGGTAGCAAGTGAGAAAGCGAAAGACACATATCCTATCGTATCCCTTATAGGTGTTACCTAAAAATTGATACCAGTGAAGATATTTCCACAGAGAAATGTAATCACAGATTCATTAAGCAAACTTACGGTTCACCAAACGGAAAGGTGTGAGGATTGGATACATTAGGATGTTGGGGTTAACAGAGATATGCAAACACACGTGAAATGTATCATCACCAAAGACCTACGGCATACCAAGAGGAGACTACTCAACATTGGGTCATAACCTACATGGGAAAAGGATCCGAAGAAGACTAGATACATGTATGTGTGTGAAAGAATCACATCTTGCACACGCCTAGAGCAAACAAAACACTGTAATCAAATTTTCTCTGATACAAAATAAAAATTAAATTAAAACAAAACGAACAGCAAGGAATGAGACATAAACCTAAGGGGCTTCTTCCCGGCACATTCCGTTCTAATTTACAAGCTACAACACAACTTCCGTTATGGCTCTGCTGCCCTAGTAACCAGATTTGGTAAGGAGAAGTGCTGCCGCCTTCTGGCCGTTTCACACAACAGCGCTAATGGTCACTTAATATTCAAACTAATTGCAGGCCTGTAAATGACACCCTGCCATCTAAAAAAACATCCTGGGGGCGTAAATCGACCAGAAAATTCAAACGACGTCCACATTTCAAGAAGACATCTCAAGAGGCATATTTTATGCACGTTGTGTCTTTTCTTTCTTTTTTTCTTCAAAATAAAAGGGAATTGAACAATGCTCAACATCAGCAATTAATAAAGCCATGAAACTCCAACCTACATAAATGTTCACCTCACAGCCGTCAGAATGACCTTCAGCAAAAAGTCTACAAAGAATAAATGCTGAAGGGGTTTCAGAGAACTGTGTACCCTCTAGCTGCCGGGGGGATGTCAACTTGTAGCAGCCAGTAGTGAGAACATAACGGAAGTGCGTTTAAGGGTAAAACTTGAGCTACCGTGTGATCTGGTAGGTCCTCTGATGCGCCGCCTATCACCTGAGCAGAGCAGAATGGAAAAGACACAGGCTGGCAATCCTGCCCTGCAGGAACCTTTAACATAGCCAACACTTGGAAGAACCCGATAAAGGTCCATCAGCAGAAAAATGCACAAAGAGGAAGTGGTCCACGTAAACAATGGAGTATTAGCTATGGAAAACGATGAAACAGTGCCCTTTGCACCACGATAGAAGGACGTAGAGACAACCACCCAACTTGAAGAAAGAAACCGAAAGACAGATATACTATGACGTCACTCATAGGTGTTATCTAAAAAGTGATACTCATGAACTTATTTCCAAGAGAAGGAAAAGCACGGATTGAGGAAACAAAATGATCTTTAACGAAATGGAAAGGTGTAAGGAATGGGTGAATTAGGATACGGGGGTTAACAGACATGTACTGATACATATGACATATATAATCACAAAATCCTATGGGATACCAACAGAGGTCTACTCAACACGGTATAATAACCTTTCCTTTGGGAAGGATCCAAAGATGAATAGACGGATACGTTGATATGATGAACCAGATTCTGTACACCTAGCAGAAACTGCATGATATATCAAATTTGCTCTGATAATTAATAAAAATTAAATTAAAAAAAAAAACGAACACGAAGTAGGAGATATAATCTCTTGGGGGTCTGCCCTCGCCCTGGCACATTCCACTCTAATTTGCAGCCCACTAACAGGATTTCCAGGAAGGCTCTGCTGCCCAAAATCCCAGAGTTGGAAATGGAGGAATGCTTCCGCCTTGTGGCCGTTTCCCGCAAGAGCGGCTTTAAGCCCACAGCTAACGGTCCCTTAACATTCACAAGGACTCAGGGCTGTAGAGGACACCTGCCCTCAAAACATGTCCTGAGGTAGGGAATGGCCAGAAAATCCAAAACAGGCAAAATGTTCAAGAAGATAACATGAAGAGGTAAGTTTTACTCACTCTCTTTAAAAGGAAAAGGAAAATGGATAAAAGCTCAACATCAGGATATATTAGACTCATGCAAATCTAATCTACAAAAAGGTTTCAACTCACACCAGTCGACTGACCATCATCAAAAAGTCTTCAAACAGTAAGTGCTGAAGGGGTTTTAGAGAACTGTGTACCCTCTGGCTGCTGGTGAGATGTAAAGTGGTAACAGCCAATAATGAGAACAGAAAGGAGCTGCGTTTAAAAGTAAAAACGGAGCTCCCATTCGACGCAGCAGGCCCACCGCTGGGCCTCTCACCCGACAAGACCAGAATCCAGAGGACACAGGCTGCAAAAGCTGCACTGCGGCCTTATTCACAATAGCCAAGACATGGAGGCAACCTAGATGTCCATCAACAGATGAATGGATAAGGAAGAAGTGGTCCATGTACACAATGGACTACTAGCCATGTAAAACAATGAAACACTGCACTTTGAGGCACCATAGATGAGCCTAGGGAGAATCACAGAACATGAGGTAAATTGGAAAGCAAAAGACAGATATCCTATCATATCACTTATAGGTGTTACCTAACTACTGACAAAAATGGACATATTTCCACCGACAAAGACACACAGAGACTTTAAAAAACAAACTATGTGTATCTAAGAGGAAAGGTGGTAGCAACGGATGAATTAAGATTAGATTTACCATACCTATAGAAATACAGATTAATTGGGATGTGGTAAGAGCCACTAATGAAAAAACTCTGATACAAAATAAAAATTAAATTAAAACAAAACGAACAGCAAGTAATGAGACATAAACCTAAGGGGCTTCTTCCTGGCACATTCCGTTCTAATTTACAAGCTACAACACAACTTCCGTTATGGCTCTGCTGCCCTAGTAACCAGATTTGGTAAGGAGAAGTGCTGCCTACAGATTAAGTACATATATCAAAAAGACGGAGCACATAGCAAGGCAGGTCTTCGGAACACTCTGTCATCTTTTACATGGGAAAAGGATCTGCACGTGAATAGATATATATGATGCACAAATGAACCAGACTGTGTACACCTAGGACAAACTGTATCCTGATCATTACCCCGATTAAAACAACGAACAGGAAGTAATGAGACATAGACTTCAGGGGTTTTGCCTGGCACATTCCATTCTAATTTACAACCTGGGAACACGACCTCCAGAAAGGCTGTGCTGCCCTAGGAACCAGATTTGGGAATGGAGAAATGCTGCCGCCTTGTGGCCGTTTCCCACAACAGCAGCTTTAAACCCAGGGCTAATGGTCACTAAATATTCACCAAACTTGCAGGTCTGTAAATTACACCTGGCCTCCAAAAGAATCCTGGGGTCAAAAATCGACCAAAAATTCAAAAGAGGGCAACCTTCCAAGAAGACAATTTCAAGAGGTACATTGTTCTCACACTTTTTTCTCTGTTTTTCCTAAAGAAAAGAGGAAGGTGTGGAAAGATGCTGAACATTAGGGATTATTAAAGACATACAAATCCAAATTACAGAAACCTATCAGCTCACACCAGTCAGAAAGGCCACAAGCAAACATTCTGCAAACAATAGATGCTGAAGGGGTTGTGGAGAAATGCATACCCTTGGTGCTAATTGGGATGTGGTAAGAGCCGCTAATGAAAAAACACAATGGAGGTGCTTTGAAAAGGGAAACATTGAGCTAGCAGTCAATCAGTCACACCCACTGCCGGGCCTACCCCCTGAGAAAATGAGAATCAAAAAGTCACAGGCTGGCAATCCTGCGCTCCAGCAATACTTACCGTAGCCAACACTTGGAAGCAATGAAAACGTCCATCAACAGAGGAATGCACCCAGAAGAAGCCGTCCATGTACGCAACGGAATGTGACTCCACTAAAAAATATAAATTAAATTAAAACATCAAACGTAAGTAAGGACACAAGGTTTGGGGCGTTTATCAGGGCACACTGCACTCTAATTTGTATCTGAGGAACACCACTGGCAGGAAGGTCTGCTTCCCTAGGTACCAGGGTGGGGAACGTAGAAATACTGCGGCCCTCTAGCCGATACCTGCAACAGCAGCTTCGAAATCTCTGCTAATGGTCACTTCATATGCACAAGTACCGCAGGGCTGCAAAGGAAACCTGCCCTCAAAATGTCCTGACGCAGGTGAAGGCCAAAACATTTCAAAATGTGGCACGTATTTCAAGAGAACAATCTGAAGACGTAAGCTGTAATAACGGTTTGAAAAATAAAAGGACGTGCCCGAAAGCTCCATTTCAAGGGATTATGAGACACATGCGGATCCAACCACAAAGAGGTATCAGCTCACCCCGCTAAGAATAACCATCAGCAAAGAAACTACAAACGCTCAGTGCTGAAGAGGTTGTGGAGAAATGCATACCCTCAATTTGAAGTGGGACGTAACCTGGTAAGAGCCACCAATGGGAAGAGAATGGATGTGTCTTTAAAAGGTAAACCCTGAGCTACTATATGATCCATCAGGCCCACTCCTCGGCCTGTAACCTAAGAAGACAGAATTGGAAAGACACAGGCAGGAAATATGCCCTGCAGCAGGATGACAATAGCCAAGACACGGACTCAGCCAAAAAGTCCACCAAGAGATGAGTGGACAGAGAAGAAGTGGTACGTGTACAGATGGAATATTAGCCAAGGAAAAAAATGAAACAATGACATTTGCAGCACGGTAGATGAGTCTAGAGGTAATCATGCAACTGGTAGCAAGTGAGAAAGCGAAAGACACATATCCTATCGTATCCCTTATAGGTGTTACCTAAAAATTGATACCAGTGAAGATATTTCCACAGAGAAATGTAATCACAGATTCATTAAGCAAACTTACGGTTCACCAAACGGAAAGGTGTGAGGATTGGATACATTAGGATGTTGGGGTTAACAGAGATATGCAAACACACGTGAAATGTATCATCACCAAAGACCTACGGCATACCAAGAGGAGACTACTCAACATTGGGTCATAACCTACATGGGAAAAGGATCCGAAGAAGACTAGATACATGTATGTGTGTGAAAGAATCACATCTTGCACACGCCTAGAGCAAACAAAACACTGTAATCAAATTTTCTCTGATACAAAATAAAAATTAAATTAAAACAAAACGAACAGCAAGGAATGAGACATAAACCTAAGGGGCTTCTTCCCGGCACATTCCGTTCTAATTTACAAGCTACAACACAACTTCCGTTATGGCTCTGCTGCCCTAGTAACCAGATTTGGTAAGGAGAAGTGCTGCCGCCTTCTGGCCGTTTCACACAACAGCGCTAATGGTCACTTAATATTCAAACTAATTGCAGGCCTGTAAATGACACCCTGCCATCTAAAAAAACATCCTGGGGGCGTAAATCGACCAGAAAATTCAAACGACGTCCACATTTCAAGAAGACATCTCAAGAGGCATATTTTATGCACGTTGTGTCTTTTCTTTCTTTTTTTCTTCAAAATAAAAGGGAATTGAACAATGCTCAACATCAGCAATTAATAAAGCCATGAAACTCCAACCTACATAAATGTTCACCTCACAGCCGTCAGAATGACCTTCAGCAAAAAGTCTACAAAGAATAAATGCTGAAGGGGTTTCAGAGAACTGTGTACCCTCTAGCTGCCGGGGGGATGTCAACTTGTAGCAGCCAGTAGTGAGAACATAACGGAAGTGCGTTTAAGGGTAAAACTTGAGCTACCGTGTGATCTGGTAGGTCCTCTGATGCGCCGCCTATCACCTGAGCAGAGCAGAATGGAAAAGACACAGGCTGGCAATCCTGCCCTGCAGGAACCTTTAACATAGCCAACACTTGGAAGAACCCGATAAAGGTCCATCAGCAGAAAAATGCACAAAGAGGAAGTGGTCCACGTAAACAATGGAGTATTAGCTATGGAAAACGATGAAACAGTGCCCTTTGCACCACGATAGAAGGACGTAGAGACAACCACCCAACTTGAAGAAAGAAACCGAAAGACAGATATACTATGACGTCACTCATAGGTGTTATCTAAAAAGTGATACTCATGAACTTATTTCCAAGAGAAGGAAAAGCACGGATTGAGGAAACAAAATGATCTTTAACGAAATGGAAAGGTGTAAGGAATGGGTGAATTAGGATACGGGGGTTAACAGACATGTACTGATACATATGACATATATAATCACAAAATCCTATGGGATACCAACAGAGGTCTACTCAACACGGTATAATAACCTTTCCTTTGGGAAGGATCCAAAGATGAACAGACGGATACGTTGATATGATGAACCAGATTCTGTACGCCTAGCAGAAACTGCATGATATATCAGATTTGCTCTGATAATTAATAAAAATTAAATTAAAAAAAAAAACAAACACGAAGTAGGAGATATAATCTCTTGGGGGTCTGCCCTCGCCCTGGCACATTCCACTCTAATTTGCAGCCCACTAACAGGATTTCCAGGAAGGCTCTGCTGCCCAAAAACCCAGAGTTGGAAATGGAGGAATGCTTCCGCCTTGTGGCCGTTTCCCGCAAGAGCGGCTTTCAGCCCACAGCTAACGGTCCCTTAACATTCACAAGGACTCAGGGCTGTAGAGGACACCTGCCCTCAAAACATGTCCTGAGGTAGGGAATGGCCAGAAAATCCAAAACAGGCAAAATGTTCAGGAAGATAACGTGAAGAGGTAAGTTTTACTCACTCTCTTTAAAAGGAAAAGGAAAATGGATAAAAGCTCAACATCAGGATATATTAGACTCATGCAAATCTAATCTACAAAAAGGTTTCAACTCACACCAGTCGACTGACCATCATCAAAAAGTCTTCAAACAGTAAGTGCTGAAGGGGTTTTAGAGAACTGTGTACCCTCTGGCTGCTGGTGAGATGTAAAGTGGTAACAGCCAATAATGAGAACAGAAAGGAGCTGCGTTTAAAAGTAAAAACGGAGCTCCCATTCGACGCAGCAGGCCCACCGCTGGGCCTCTCACCCGACAAGACCAGAATCCAGAGGACACAGGCTGCAAAAGCTGCACTGCGGCCTTATTCACAATAGCCAAGACATGGAGGCAACCTAGATGTCCATCAACAGATGAATGGATAAGGAAGAAGTGGTCCATGTACACAATGGACTACTAGCCATGTAAAACAATGAAACACTGCACTTTGAGGCACCATAGATGAGCCTAGGGAGAATCACAGAACATGAGGTAAATTGGAAAGCAAAAGACAGATATCCTATCATATCACTTATAGGTGTTACCTAACTACTGACAAAAATGGACATATTTCCACCGACAAAGACACACAGAGACTTTAAAAAACAAACTATGTGTATCTAAGAGGAAAGGTGGTAGCAACGGATGAATTAAGATTAGATTTACCATACCTATAGAAATACAGATTAAGTACATATATCAAAAAGACGGAGCACATAGCAAGGCAGGTCTTCGGAACACTCTGTCACCTTTTACGTGGGAAAAGGATCTGCACGTGAATAGATATATATGATGCACAAATGAACCAGACTGTGTACACCTAGGACAAACTGTATCCTGATCATTACCCCGATTAAAACAACGAACAGGAAGTAATGAGACACAGACTTCAGGGGTTTTGCCTGGCACATTCCATTCTAATTTACAACCTGGGAACACGACCTCCAGAAAGGCTGTGCTGCCCTAGGAACCAGATTTGGGAATGGAGAAATGCTGCCGCCTTGTGGCCGTTTCCCACAACAGCAGCTTTAAACCCAGGGCTAATGGTCACTAAATATTCACCAAACTTGCAGGTCTGTAAATTACACCTGGCCTCCAAAAGAATCCTGGGGTCAAAAATCGACCAAAAATTCAAAAGAGGGCAACCTTCCAAGAAGACAATTTCAAGAGGTACATTGTTCTCACACTTTTTTCTTTGTTTTTCCTAAAGAAAAGAGGAAGGTGTGGAAAGATGCTGAACATTAGGGATTATTAAAGACATACAAATCCAAATTACAGAAACCTATCAGCTCACACCAGTCAGAAAGGCCACAAGCAAACATTCTGCAAACAATAGATGCTGAAGGGGTTGTGGAGAAATGCATACCCTTGGTGCTAATTGGGATGTGGTAAGAGCCGCTAATGAAAAAACACAATGGAGGTGCTTTGAAAAGGGAAACATTGAGCTAGCAGTCAATCAGTCACACCCACTGCCGGGCCTACCCCCCTGAGAAAATGAGAATCAAAAAGTCACAGGCTGGCAATCCTGCGCTCCAGCAATACTTACCGTAGCCAACACTTGGAAGCAACGAAAACGTCCATCAACAGAGGAATGCACCCAGAAGAAGCCGTCCATGTACGCAACGGAATGTGACTCCACTAAAAAATATAAATTAAATTAAAACATCAAACGTAAGTAAGGATACAAGGTTTGGGGCGTTTATCAGGGCACACGGCACTCTAATTTGTATCTGAGGAGCACCACTGGCAGGAAGGTCTGCTTCCCTAGGTACCAGGGTGGGGAACGTAGAAATACTGCGGCCCTCTAGCCGATACCTGCAACAGCAGCTTCGAAATCTCTGCTAATGGTCACTTCATATGCACAAGTACCGCAGGGCTGCAAAGGAAACCTGCCCTCAAAATGTCCTGACGCGGGTGAAGGCCAAAACATTTCAAAATGTGGCACGTATTTCAAGAGAACAATCTGAAGACGTAAGCTGTAATAACGGTTTGAAAAATAAAAGGACGTGCCCGAAAGCTCCATTTCAAGGGATTATGAGACACATGCGGATCCAACCACAAAGAGGTATCAGCTCACCCCGCTAAGAATAACCATCAGCAAAGAAACTACAAACGCTCAGTGCTGAAGAGGTTGTGGAGAAATGCATACCCTCAATTTGAAGTGGGACGTAACCTGGTAAGAGCCACCAATGGGAAGAGAATGGATGTGTCTTTAAAAGGTAAACCCTGAGCTACTATATGATCCATCAGGCCCACTCCTCGGCCTGTAACCTAAGAAGACAGAATTGGAAAGACACAGGCAGGAAATATGCCCTGCAGCAGGATGACAATAGCCAAGACACGGACTCAGCCAAAAAGTCCACCAAGAGATGAGTGGACAGAGAAGAAGTGGTACGTGTACAGATGGAATATTAGCCAAGGAAAAAAATGAAACAATGACATTTGCAGCACGGTAGATGAGTCTAGAGGTAATCATGCAACTGGTAGCAAGTGAGAAAGCGAAAGACACATATCCTATCGTATCCCTTATAGGTGTTACCTAAAAATTGATACCAGTGAAGATATTTCCACAGAGAAATGTAATCACAGATTCATTAAGCAAACTTACGGTTCACCAAACGGAAAGGTGTGAGGATTGGATACATTAGGATGTTGGGGTTAACAGAGATATGCAAACACACGTGAAACGTATCATCACCAAAGACCTACGGCATACCAAGAGGAGACTACTCAACATTGGGTCATAACCTACATGGGAAAAGGATCCGAAGAAGACTAGATACATGTATGTGTGTGAAAGAATCACATCTTGCACACGCCTAGAGCAAACAAAACACTGTAATCAAATTTTCTCTGATACAAAATAAAAATTAAATTAAAACAAAACGAACAGCAAGGAATGAGACATAAACCTAAGGGGCTTCTTCCCGGCACATTCCGTTCTAATTTACAAGCTACAACACAACTTCCGTTATGGCTCTGCTGCCCTAGTAACCAGATTTGGTAAGGAGAAGTGCTGCCGCCTTCTGGCCGTTTCACACAACAGCGCTAATGGTCACTTAATATTCAAACTAATTGCAGGCCTGTAAATGACACCCTGCCATCTAAAAAAACATCCTGGGGGCGTAAATCGACCAGAAAATTCAAACGACGTCCACATTTCAAGAAGACATCTCAAGAGGCATATTTTATGCACGTTGTGTCTTTTCTTTCTTTTTTTCTTCAAAATAAAAGGGAATTGAACAATGCTCAACATCAGCAATTAATAAAGCCATGAAACTCCAACCTACATAAATGTTCACCTCACAGCCGTCAGAATGACCTTCAGCAGAAAGTCTACAAAGAATAAATGCTGAAGGGGTTTCAGAGAACTGTGTACCCTCTAGCTGCCGGGGGGATGTCAACTTGTAGCAGCCAGTAGTGAGAACATAACGGAAGTGCGTTTAAGGGTAAAACTTGAGCTACCGTGTGATCTGGTAGGTCCTCTGATGCGCCGCCTATCACCTGAGCAGAGCAGAATGGAAAAGACACAGGCTGGCAATCCTGCCCTGCAGGAACCTTTAACATAGCCAACACTTGGAAGAACCCGATAAAGGTCCATCAGCAGAAAAATGCACAAAGAGGAAGTGGTCCACGTAAACAATGGAGTATTAGCTATGGAAAACGATGAAACAGTGCCCTTTGCACCACGATAGAAGGACGTAGAGACAACCACCCAACTTGAAGAAAGAAACCGAAAGACAGATATACTATGACGTCACTCATAGGTGTTATCTAAAAAGTGATACTCATGAACTTATTTCCAAGAGAAGGAAAAGCACGGATTGAGGAAACAAAATGATCTTTAACGAAATGGAAAGGTGTAAGGAATGGGTGAATTAGGATACGGGGGTTAACAGACATGTACTGATACATATGACATATATAATCACAAAATCCTATGGGATACCAACAGAGGTCTACTCAACACGGTATAATAACCTTTCCTTTGGGAAGGATCCAAAGATGAACAGACGGATACGTTGATATGATGAACCAGATTCTGTACGCCTAGCAGAAACTGCATGATATATCAGATTTGCTCTGATAATTAATAAAAATTAAATTAAAAAAAAAAACGAACACGAAGTAGGAGATATAATCTCTTGGGGGTCTGCCCTCGCCCTGGCACATTCCACTCTAATTTGCAGCCCACTAACAGGATTTCCAGGAAGGCTCTGCTGCCCAAAAACCCAGAGTTGGAAATGGAGGAATGCTTCCGCCTTGTGGCCGTTTCCCGCAAGAGCGGCTTTCAGCCCACAGCTAACGGTCCCTTAACATTCACAAGGACTCAGGGCTGTAGAGGACACCTGCCCTCAAAACATGTCCTGAGGTAGGGAATGGCCAGAAAATCCAAAACAGGCAAAATGTTCAGGAAGATAACGTGAAGAGGTAAGTTTTACTCACTCTCTTTAAAAGGAAAAGGAAAATGGATAAAAGCTCAACATCAGGATATATTAGACTCATGCAAATCTAATCTACAAAAGGTTTCAACTCACACCAGTCGACTGACCATCATCAAAAAGTCTTCAAACAGTAAGTGCTGAAGGGGTTTTAGAGAACTGTGTACCCTCTGGCTGCTGGTGAGATGTAAAGTGGTAACAGCCAATAATGAGAACAGAAAGGAGCTGCGTTTAAAAGTAAAAACGGAGCTCCCATTCGACGCAGCAGGCCCACCGCTGGGCCTCTCACCCGACAAGACCAGAATCCAGAGGACACAGGCTGCAAAAGCTGCACTGCGGCCTTATTCACAATAGCCAAGACATGGAGGCAACCTAGATGTCCATCAACAGATGAATGGATAAGGAAGAAGTGGTCCATGTACACAATGGACTACTAGCCATGTAAAACAATGAAACACTGCACTTTGAGGCACCATAGATGAGCCTAGGGAGAATCACAGAACATGAGGTAAATTGGAAAGCAAAAGACAGATATCCTATCATATCACTTATAGGTGTTACCTAACTACTGACAAAAATGGACATATTTCCACCGACAAAGACACACAGAGACTTTAAAAAACAAACTATGTGTATCTAAGAGGAAAGGTGGTAGCAACGGATGAATTAAGATTAGATTTACCATACCTATAGAAATACAGATTAATTGGGATGTGGTAAGAGCCACTAATGAAAAAACTCTGATACAAAATAAAAATTAAATTAAAACAAAACGAACAGCAAGTAATGAGACATAAACCTAAGGGGCTTCTTCCTGGCACATTCCGTTCTAATTTACAAGCTACAACACAACTTCCGTTATGGCTCTGCTGCCCTAGTAACCAGATTTGGTAAGGAGAAGTGCTGCCTACAGATTAAGTACATATATCAAAAAGACGGAGCACATAGCAAGGCAGGTCTTCGGAACACTCTGTCACCTTTTACATGGGAAAAGGATCTGCACGTGAATAGATATATATGATGCACAAATGAACCAGACTGTGTACACCTAGGACAAACTGTATCCTGATCATTACCCCGATTAAAACAACGAACAGGAAGTAATGAGACACAGACTTCAGGGGTTTTGCCGGGCACATTCCATTCTAATTTACAACCTGGGAACACGACCTCCAGAAAGGCTGTGCTGCCCTAGGAACCAGATTTGGGAATGGAGAAATGCTGCCGCCTTGTGGCCGTTTCCCACAACAGCAGCTTTAAACCCAGGGCTAATGGTCACTAAATATTCACCAAACTTGCAGGTCTGTAAATTACACCTGGCCTCCAAAAGAATCCTGGGGTCAAAAATCGACCAAAAATTCAAAAGAGGGCAACCTTCCAAGAAGACAATTTCAAGAGGTACATTGTTCTCACACTTTTTTCTTTGTTTTTCCTAAAGAAAAGAGGAAGGTGTGGAAAGATGCTGAACATTAGGGATTATTAAAGACATACAAATCCAAATTACAGAAACCTATCAGCTCACACCAGTCAGAAAGGCCACAAGCAAACATTCTGCAAACAATAGATGCTGAAGGGGTTGTGGAGAAATGCATACCCTTGGTGCTAATTGGGATGTGGTAAGAGCCGCTAATGAAAAAACACAATGGAGGTGCTTTGAAAAGGGAAACATTGAGCTAGCAGTCAATCAGTCACACCCACTGCCGGGCCTACCCCCCTGAGAAAATGAGAATCAAAAAGTCACAGGCTGGCAATCCTGCGCTCCAGCAATACTTACCGTAGCCAACACTTGGAAGCAACGAAAACGTCCATCAACAGAGGAATGCACCCAGAAGAAGCCGTCCATGTACGCAACGGAATGTGACTCCACTAAAAAATATAAATTAAATTAAAACATCAAACGTAAGTAAGGACACAAGGTTTGGGGCGTTTATCAGGGCACACTGCACTCTAATTTGTATCTGAGGAGCACCACTGGCAGGAAGGTCTGCTTCCCTAGGTACCAGGGTGGGGAACGTAGAAATACTGCGGCCCTCTAGCCGATACCTGCAACAGCAGCTTCGAAATCTCTGCTAATGGTCACTTCATATGCACAAGTACCGCAGGGCTGCAAAGGAAACCTGCCCTCAAAATGTCCTGACGCGGGTGAAGGCCAAAACATTTCAAAATGTGGCACGTATTTCAAGAGAACAATCTGAAGACGTAAGCTGTAATAACGGTTTGAAAAATAAAAGGACGTGCCCGAAAGCTCCATTTCAAGGGATTATGAGACACATGCGGATCCAACCACAAAGAGGTATCAGCTCACCCCGCTAAGAATAACCATCAGCAAAGAAACTACAAACGCTCAGTGCTGAAGAGGTTGTGGAGAAATGCATACCCTCAATTTGAAGTGGGACGTAACCTGGTAAGAGCCACCAATGGGAAGAGAATGGATGTGTCTTTAAAAGGTAAACCCTGAGCTACTATATGATCCATCAGGCCCACTCCTCGGCCTGTAACCTAAGAAGACAGAATTGGAAAGACACAGGCAGGAAATATGCCCTGCAGCAGGATGACAATAGCCAAGACACGGACTCAGCCAAAAAGTCCACCAAGAGATGAGTGGACAGAGAAGAAGTGGTACGTGTACAGATGGAATATTAGCCAAGGAAAAAAATGAAACAATGACATTTGCAGCACGGTAGATGAGTCTAGAGGTAATCATGCAACTGGTAGCAAGTGAGAAAGCGAAAGACACATATCCTATCGTATCCCTTATAGGTGTTACCTAAAAATTGATACCAGTGAAGATATTTCCACAGAGAAATGTAATCACAGATTCATTAAGCAAACTTACGGTTCACCAAACGGAAAGGTGTGAGGATTGGATACATTAGGATGTTGGGGTTAACAGAGATATGCAAACACACGTGAAACGTATCATCACCAAAGACCTACGGCATACCAAGAGGAGACTACTCAACATTGGGTCATAACCTACATGGGAAAAGGATCCGAAGAAGACTAGATACATGTATGTGTGTGAAAGAATCACATCTTGCACACGCCTAGAGCAAACAAAACACTGTAATCAAATTTTCTCTGATACAAAATAAAAATTAAATTAAAACAAAACGAACAGCAAGGAATGAGACATAAACCTAAGGGGCTTCTTCCCGGCACATTCCGTTCTAATTTACAAGCTACAACACAACTTCCGTTATGGCTCTGCTGCCCTAGTAACCAGATTTGGTAAGGAGAAGTGCTGCCGCCTTCTGGCCGTTTCACCCAACAGCGCTAATGGTCACTTAATATTCAAACTAATTGCAGGCCTGTAAATGACACCCTGCCATCTAAAAAAACATCCTGGGGGCGTAAATCGACCAGAAAATTCAAACGACGTCCACATTTCAAGAAGACATCTCAAGAGGCATATTTTATGCACGTTGTGTCTTTTCTTTCTTTTTTTCTTCAAAATAAAAGGGAATTGAACAATGCTCAACATCAGCAATTAATAAAGCCATGAAACTCCAACCTACATAAATGTTCACCTCACAGCCGTCAGAATGACCTTCAGCAAAAAGTCTACAAAGAATAAATGCTGAAGGGGTTTCAGAGAACTGTGTACCCTCTAGCTGCCGGGGGGATGTCAACTTGTAGCAGCCAGTAGTGAGAACATAACGGAAGTGCGTTTAAGGGTAAAACTTGAGCTACCGTGTGATCTGGTAGGTCCTCTGATGCGCCGCCTATCACCTGAGCAGAGCAGAATGGAAAAGACACAGGCTGGCAATCCTGCCCTGCAGGAACCTTTAACATAGCCAACACTTGGAAGAACCCGATAAAGGTCCATCAGCAGAAAAATGCACAAAGAGGAAGTGGTCCACGTAAACAATGGAGTATTAGCTATGGAAAACGATGAAACAGTGCCCTTTGCACCACGATAGAAGGACGTAGAGACAACCACCCAACTTGAAGAAAGAAACCGAAAGACAGATATACTATGACGTCACTCATAGGTGTTATCTAAAAAGTGATACTCATGAACTTATTTCCAAGAGAAGGAAAAGCACGGATTGAGGAAACAAAATGATCTTTAACGAAATGGAAAGGTGTAAGGAATGGGTGAATTAGGATACGGGGGTTAACAGACATGTACTGATACATATGACATATATAATCACAAAATCCTATGGGATACCAACAGAGGTCTACTCAACACGGTATAATAACCTTTCCTTTGGGAAGGATCCAAAGATGAACAGACGGATACGTTGATATGATGAACCAGATTCTGTACGCCTAGCAGAAACTGCATGATATATCAGATTTGCTCTGATAATTAATAAAAATTAAATTAAAAAAAAAAACGAACACGAAGTAGGAGATATAATCTCTTGGGGGTCTGCCCTCGCCCTGGCACATTCCACTCTAATTTGCAGCCCACTAACAGGATTTCCAGGAAGGCTCTGCTGCCCAAAAACCCAGAGTTGGAAATGGAGGAATGCTTCCGCCTTGTGGCCGTTTCCCGCAAGAGCGGCTTTCAGCCCACAGCTAACGGTCCCTTAACATTCACAAGGACTCAGGGCTGTAGAGGACACCTGCCCTCAAAACATGTCCTGAGGTAGGGAATGGCCAGAAAATCCAAAACAGGCAAAATGTTCAGGAAGATAACGTGAAGAGGTAAGTTTTACTCACTCTCTTTAAAAGGAAAAGGAAAATGGATAAAAGCTCAACATCAGGATATATTAGACTCATGCAAATCTAATCTACAAAAAGGTTTCAACTCACACCAGTCGACTGACCATCATCAAAAAGTCTTCAAACAGTAAGTGCTGAAGGGGTTTTAGAGAACTGTGTACCCTCTGGCTGCTGGTGAGATGTAAAGTGGTAACAGCCAATAATGAGAACAGAAAGGAGCTGCGTTTAAAAGTAAAAACGGAGCTCCCATTCGACGCAGCAGGCCCACCGCTGGGCCTCTCACCCGACAAGACCAGAATCCAGAGGACACAGGCTGCAAAAGCTGCACTGCGGCCTTATTCACAATAGCCAAGACATGGAGGCAACCTAGATGTCCATCAACAGATGAATGGATAAGGAAGAAGTGGTCCATGTACACAATGGACTACTAGCCATGTAAAACAATGAAACACTGCACTTTGAGGCACCATAGATGAGCCTAGGGAGAATCACAGAACATGAGGTAAATTGGAAAGCAAAAGACAGATATCCTATCATATCACTTATAGGTGTTACCTAACTACTGACAAAAATGGACATATTTCCACCGACAAAGACACACAGAGACTTTAAAAAACAAACTATGTGTATCTAAGAGGAAAGGTGGTAGCAACGGATGAATTAAGATTAGATTTACCATACCTATAGAAATACAGATTAATTGGGATGTGGTAAGAGCCACTAATGAAAAAACTCTGATACAAAATAAAAATTAAATTAAAACAAAACGAACAGCAAGTAATGAGACATAAACCTAAGGGGCTTCTTCCTGGCACATTCCGTTCTAATTTACAAGCTACAACACAACTTCCATTATGGCTCTGCTGCCCTAGTAACCAGATTTGGTAAGGAGAAGTGCTGCCTACAGATTAAGTACATATATCAAAAAGACGGAGCACATAGCAAGGCAGGTCTTCGGAACACTCTGTCACCTTTTACATGGGAAAAGGATCTGCACGTGAATAGATATATATGATGCACAAATGAACCAGACTGTGTACACCTAGGACAAACTGTATCCTGATCATTACCCCGATTAAAACAACGAACAGGAAGTAATGAGACACAGACTTCAGGGGTTTTGCCTGGCACATTCCATTCTAATTTACAACCTGGGAACACGACCTCCAGAAAGGCTGTGCTGCCCTAGGAACCAGATTTGGGAATGGAGAAATGCTGCCGCCTTGTGGCCGTTTCCCACAACAGCAGCTTTAAACCCAGGGCTAATGGTCACTAAATATTCACCAAACTTGCAGGTCTGTAAATTACACCTGGCCTCCAAAAGAATCCTGGGGTCAAAAATCGACCAAAAATTCAAAAGAGGGCAACCTTCCAAGAAGACAATTTCAAGAGGTACATTGTTCTCACACTTTTTTCTTTGTTTTTCCTAAAGAAAAGGGGAAGGTGTGGAAAGATGCTGAACATTAGGGATTATTAAAGACATACAAATCCAAATTACAGAAACCTATCAGCTCACACCAGTCAGAAAGGCCACAAGCAAACATTCTGCAAACAATAGATGCTGAAGGGGTTGTGGAGAAATGCATACCCTTGGTGCTAATTGGGATGTGGTAAGAGCCGCTAATGAAAAAACACAATGGAGGTGCTTTGAAAAGGGAAACATTGAGCTAGCAGTCAATCAGTCACACCCACTGCCGGGCCTACCCCCTGAGAAAATGAGAATCAAAAAGTCACAGGCTGGCAATCCTGCACTCCAGCAATACTTACCGTAGCCAACACTTGGAAGCAATGAAAATGTCCATCAACAGAGGAATGCACCCAGAAGAAGCCGTCCATGTACGCAACGGAATGTGACTCCACTAAAAAATATAAATTAAATTAAAACATCAAACGTAAGTAAGGACACAAGGTTTGGGGCGTTTATCAGGGCACACTGCACTCTAATTTGTATCTGAGGAGCACCACTGGCAGGAAGGTCTGCTTCCCTAGGTACCAGGGTGGGGAACGTAGAAATACTGCGGCCCTCTAGCCGATACCTGCAACAGCAGCTTCGAAATCTCTGCTAATGGTCACTTCATATGCACAAGTACCGCAGGGCTGCAAAGGAAACCTGCCCTCAAAATGTCCTGACGCAGGTGAAGGCCAAAACATTTCAAAATGTGGCACGTATTTCAAGAGAACAATCTGAAGACGTAAGCTGTAATAACGGTTTGAAAAATAAAAGGACGTGCCCGAAAGCTCCATTTCAAGGGATTATGAGACACATGCGGATCCAACCACAAAGAGGTATCAGCTCACCCCGCTAAGAATAACCATCAGCAAAGAAACTACAAACGCTCAGTGCTGAAGAGGTTGTGGAGAAATGCATACCCTCAATTTGAAGTGGGACGTAACCTGGTAAGAGCCACCAATGGGAAGAGAATGGATGTGTCTTTAAAAGGTAAACCCTGAGCTACTATATGATCCATCAGGCCCACTCCTCGGCCTGTAACCTAAGAAGACAGAATTGGAAAGACACAGGCAGGAAATATGCCCTGCAGCAGGATGACAATAGCCAAGACACGGACTCAGCCAAAAAGTCCACCAAGAGATGAGTGGACAGAGAAGAAGTGGTACGTGTACAGATGGAATATTAGCCAAGGAAAAAAATGAAACAATGACATTTGCAGCACGGTAGATGAGTCTAGAGGTAATCATGCAACTGGTAGCAAGTGAGAAAGCGAAAGACACATATCCTATCGTATCCCTTATAGGTGTTACCTAAAAATTGATACCAGTGAAGATATTTCCACAGAGAAATGTAATCACAGATTCATTAAGCAAACTTACGGTTCACCAAACGGAAAGGTGTGAGGATTGCATACATTAGGATGTTGGGGTTAACAGAGATATGCAAACACACGTGAAATGTATCATCACCAAAGACCTACGGCATACCAAGAGGAGACTACTCAACATTGGGTCATAACCTACATGGGAAAAGGATCCGAAGAAGACTAGATACATGTATGTGTGTGAAAGAATCACATCTTGCACACGCCTAGAGCAAACAAAACATTGTAATCAAATTTTCTCTGATACAAAATAAAAATTAAATTAAAACAAAACGAACAGCAAGGAATGAGACATAAACCTAAGGGGCTTCTTCCCGGCACATTCCGTTCTAATTTACAAGCTACAACACAACTTCCGTTATGGCTCTGCTGCCCTAGTAACCAGATTTGGTAAGGAGAAGTGCTGCCGCCTTCTGGCCGTTTCACCCAACAGCACTAATGGTCACTTAATATTCAAACTAATTGCAGGCCTGTAAATGACACCCTGCCATCTAAAAAAACATCCTGGGGGCGTAAATCGACCAGAAAATTCAAACGACGTCAACATTTCAAGAAGACATCTCAAGAGGCATATTTTATGCACGTTGTGTCTTTTCTTTCTTTTTTTCTTCAAAATAAAAGGGAATTGAACAATGCTCAACATCAGCAATTAATAAAGCCATGAAACTCCAACCTACATAAATGTTCACCTCACAGCCGTCAGAATGACCTTCAGCAAAAAGTCTACAAAGAATAAATGCTGAAGGGGTTTCAGAGAACTGTGTACCCTCTAGCTGCCGGGGGGACGTCAACTTGTAGCAGCCAGTAGTGAGAACATAACGGAAGTGCGTTTAAGGGTAAAAATTGAGCTACCGTGTGATCTGGTAGGTCCTCTGATGCGCCGCCTATCACCTGAGCAGAGCAGAATGGAAAAGACACAGGCTGGCAATCCTGCCCTGCAGGAACCTTTAACATAGCCAACACTTGGAAGAACCCGATAAAGGTCCATCAGCAGAAAAATGCACAAAGAGGAAGTGGTCCACGTAAACAATGGAGTAT
This sequence comes from Lagenorhynchus albirostris, assembly GCF_949774975.1. Lineage (NCBI taxonomy): Eukaryota > Metazoa > Chordata > Mammalia > Artiodactyla > Delphinidae > Lagenorhynchus > Lagenorhynchus albirostris. The sequence goes on along the minus strand of NC_083102.1, from coordinate 80,317,653 downwards.
TAGCTATGGAAAACGATGAAACAGTGCCCTTTGCACCACGATAGAAGGACGTAGAGACAACCACCCAACTTGAAGAAAGAAACCGAAAGACAGATATACTATGACGTCACTCATAGGTGTTATCTAAAAAGTGATACTCATGAACTTATTTCCAAGAGAAGGAAAAGCACGGATTGAGGAAACAAAATGATCTTTAACGAAATGGAAAGGTGTAAGGAATGGGTGAATTAGGATACGGGGGTTAACAGACATGTACTGATACATATGACATATATAATCACAAAATCCTATGGGATACCAACAGAGGTCTACTCAACACGGTATAATAACCTTTCCTTTGGGAAGGATCCAAAGATGAATAGACGGATACGTTGATATGATGAACCAGATTCTGTACGCCTAGCAGAAACTGCATGATATATCAAATTTGCTCTGATAATTAATAAAAATTAAATTAAAAAAAAAAACAAACACGAAGTAGGAGATATAATCTCTTGGGGGTCTGCCCTCGCCCTGGCACATTCCACTCTAATTTGCAGCCCACTAACAGGATTTCCAGGAAGGCTCTGCTGCCCAAAAACCCAGAGTTGGAAATGGAGGAATGCTTCCGCCTTGTGGCCGTTTCCCGCAAGAGCGGCTTTCAGCCCACAGCTAACGGTCCCTTAACATTCACAAGGACTCAGGGCTGTAGAGGACACCTGCCCTCAAAACATGTCCTGAGGTAGGGAATGGCCAGAAAATCCAAAACAGGCAAAATGTTCAGGAAGATAACGTGAAGAGGTAAGTTTTACTCACTCTCTTTAAAAGGAAAAGGAAAATGGATAAAAGCTCAACATCAGGATATATTAGACTCATGCAAATCTAATCTACAAAAAGGTTTCAACTCACACCAGTCGACTGACCATCATCAAAAAGTCTTCAAACAGTAAGTGCTGAAGGGGTTTTAGAGAACTGTGTACCCTCTGGCTGCTGGTGAGATGTAAAGTGGTAACAGCCAATAATGAGAACAGAAAGGAGCTGCGTTTAAAAGTAAAAACGGAGCTCCCATTCGACGCAGCAGGCCCACCGCTGGGCCTCTCACCCGACAAGACCAGAATCCAGAGGACACAGGCTGCAAAAGCTGCACTGCGGCCTTATTCACAATAGCCAAGACATGGAGGCAACCTAGATGTCCATCAACAGATGAATGGATAAGGAAGAAGTGGTCCATGTACACAATGGACTACTAGCCATGTAAAACAATGAAACACTGCACTTTGAGGCACCATAGATGAGCCTAGGGAGAATCACAGAACATGAGGTAAATTGGAAAGCAAAAGACAGATATCCTATCATATCACTTATAGGTGTTACCTAACTACTGACAAAAATGGACATATTTCCACCGACAAAGACACACAGAGACTTTAAAAAACAAACTATGTGTATCTAAGAGGAAAGGTGGTAGCAACGGATGAATTAAGATTAGATTTACCATACCTATAGAAATACAGATTAAGTACATATATCAAAAAGACGGAGCACATAGCAAGGCAGGTCTTCGGAACACTCTGTCATCTTTTACATGGGAAAAGGATCTGCACGTGAATAGATATATATGATGCACAAATGAACCAGACTGTGTACACCTAGGACAAACTGTATCCTGATCATTACCCCGATTAAAACAACGAACAGGAAGTAATGAGACACAGACTTCAGGGGTTTTGCCTGGCACATTCCATTCTAATTTACAACCTGGGAACACGACCTCCAGAAAGGCTGTGCTGCCCTAGGAACCAGATTTGGGAATGGAGAAATGCTGCCGCCTTGTGGCCGTTTCCCACAACAGCAGCTTTAAACCCAGGGCTAATGGTCACTAAATATTCACCAAACTTGCAGGTCTGTAAATTACACCTGGCCTCCAAAAGAATCCTGGGGTCAAAAATCGACCAAAAATTCAAAAGAGGGCAACCTTCCAAGAAGACAATTTCAAGAGGTACATTGTTCTCACACTTTTTTCTCTGTTTTTCCTAAAGAAAAGAGGAAGGTGTGGAAAGATGCTGAACATTAGGGATTATTAAAGACATACAAATCCAAATTACAGAAACCTATCAGCTCACACCAGTCAGAAAGGCCACAAGCAAACATTCTGCAAACAATAGATGCTGAAGGGGTTGTGGAGAAATGCATACCCTTGGTGCTAATTGGGATGTGGTAAGAGCCGCTAATGAAAAAACACAATGGAGGTGCTTTGAAAAGGGAAACATTGAGCTAGCAGTCAATCAGTCACACCCACTGCCGGGCCTACCCCCCTGAGAAAATGAGAATCAAAAAGTCACAGGCTGGCAATCCTGCACTCCAGCAATACTTACCGTAGCCAACACTTGGAAGCAACGAAAACGTCCATCAACAGAGGAATGCACCCAGAAGAAGCCGTCCATGTACGCAACGGAATGTGACTCCACTAAAAAATATAAATTAAATTAAAACATCAAACGTAAGTAAGGACACAAGGTTTGGGGCGTTTATCAGGGCACACTGCACTCTAATTTGTATCTGAGGAGCACCACTGGCAGGAAGGTCTGCTTCCCTAGGTACCAGGGTGGGGAACGTAGAAATACTGCGGCCCTCTAGCCGATACCTGCAACAGCAGCTTCGAAATCTCTGCTAATGGTCACTTCATATGCACAAGTACCGCAGGGCTGCAAAGGAAACCTGCCCTCAAAATGTCCTGACGCAGGTGAAGGCCAAAACATTTCAAAATGTGGCACGTATTTCAAGAGAACAATCTGAAGACGTAAGCTGTAATAACGGTTTGAAAAATAAAAGGACGTGCCCGAAAGCTCCATTTCAAGGGATTATGAGACACATGCGGATCCAACCACAAAGAGGTATCAGCTCACCCCGCTAAGAATAACCATCAGCAAAGAAACTACAAACGCTCAGTGCTGAAGAGGTTGTGGAGAAATGCATACCCTCAATTTGAAGTGGGACGTAACCTGGTAAGAGCCACCAATGGGAAGAGAATGGATGTGTCTTTAAAAGGTAAACCCTGAGCTACTATATGATCCATCAGGCCCACTCCTCGGCCTGTAACCTAAGAAGACAGAATTGGAAAGACACAGGCAGGAAATATGCCCTGCAGCAGGATGACAATAGCCAAGACACGGACTCAGCCAAAAAGTCCACCAAGAGATGAGTGGACAGAGAAGAAGTGGTACGTGTACAGATGGAATATTAGCCAAGGAAAAAAATGAAACAATGACATTTGCAGCACGGTAGATGAGTCTAGAGGTAATCATGCAACTGGTAGCAAGTGAGAAAGCGAAAGACACATATCCTATCGTATCCCTTATAGGTGTTACCTAAAAATTGATACCAGTGAAGATATTTCCACAGAGAAATGTAATCACAGATTCATTAAGCAAACTTACGGTTCACCAAACGGAAAGGTGTGAGGATTGGATACATTAGGATGTTGGGGTTAACAGAGATATGCAAACACACGTGAAATGTATCATCACCAAAGACCTACGGCATACCAAGAGGAGACTACTCAACATTGGGTCATAACCTACATGGGAAAAGGATCCGAAGAAGACTAGATACATGTATGTGTGTGAAAGAATCACATCTTGCACACGCCTAGAGCAAACAAAACACTGTAATCAAATTTTCTCTGATACAAAATAAAAATTAAATTAAAACAAAACGAACAGCAAGGAATGAGACATAAACCTAAGGGGCTTCTTCCCGGCACATTCCGTTCTAATTTACAAGCTACAACACAACTTCCGTTATGGCTCTGCTGCCCTAGTAACCAGATTTGGTAAGGAGAAGTGCTGCCGCCTTCTGGCCGTTTCACACAACAGCGCTAATGGTCACTTAATATTCAAACTAATTGCAGGCCTGTAAATGACACCCTGCCATCTAAAAAAACATCCTGGGGGCGTAAATCGACCAGAAAATTCAAACGACGTCCACATTTCAAGAAGACATCTCAAGAGGCATATTTTATGCACGTTGTGTCTTTTCTTTCTTTTTTTCTTCAAAATAAAAGGGAATTGAACAATGCTCAACATCAGCAATTAATAAAGCCATGAAACTCCAACCTACATAAATGTTCACCTCACAGCCGTCAGAATGACCTTCAGCAAAAAGTCTACAAAGAATAAATGCTGAAGGGGTTTCAGAGAACTGTGTACCCTCTAGCTGCCGGGGGGATGTCAACTTGTAGCAGCCAGTAGTGAGAACATAACGGAAGTGCGTTTAAGGGTAAAACTTGAGCTACCGTGTGATCTGGTAGGTCCTCTGATGCGCCGCCTATCACCTGAGCAGAGCAGAATGGAAAAGACACAGGCTGGCAATCCTGCCCTGCAGGAACCTTTAACATAGCCAACACTTGGAAGAACCCGATAAAGGTCCATCAGCAGAAAAATGCACAAAGAGGAAGTGGTCCACGTAAACAATGGAGTATTAGCTATGGAAAACGATGAAACAGTGCCCTTTGCACCACGATAGAAGGACGTAGAGACAACCACCCAACTTGAAGAAAGAAACCGAAAGACAGATATACTATGACGTCACTCATAGGTGTTATCTAAAAAGTGATACTCATGAACTTATTTCCAAGAGAAGGAAAAGCACGGATTGAGGAAACAAAATGATCTTTAACGAAATGGAAAGGTGTAAGGAATGGGTGAATTAGGATACGGGGGTTAACAGACATGTACTGATACATATGACATATATAATCACAAAATCCTATGGGATACCAACAGAGGTCTACTCAACACGGTATAATAACCTTTCCTTTGGGAAGGATCCAAAGATGAATAGACGGATACGTTGATATGATGAACCAGATTCTGTACACCTAGCAGAAACTGCATGATATATCAAATTTGCTCTGATAATTAATAAAAATTAAATTAAAAAAAAAAACGAACACGAAGTAGGAGATATAATCTCTTGGGGGTCTGCCCTCGCCCTGGCACATTCCACTCTAATTTGCAGCCCACTAACAGGATTTCCAGGAAGGCTCTGCTGCCCAAAATCCCAGAGTTGGAAATGGAGGAATGCTTCCGCCTTGTGGCCGTTTCCCGCAAGAGCGGCTTTAAGCCCACAGCTAACGGTCCCTTAACATTCACAAGGACTCAGGGCTGTAGAGGACACCTGCCCTCAAAACATGTCCTGAGGTAGGGAATGGCCAGAAAATCCAAAACAGGCAAAATGTTCAAGAAGATAACATGAAGAGGTAAGTTTTACTCACTCTCTTTAAAAGGAAAAGGAAAATGGATAAAAGCTCAACATCAGGATATATTAGACTCATGCAAATCTAATCTACAAAAAGGTTTCAACTCACACCAGTCGACTGACCATCATCAAAAAGTCTTCAAACAGTAAGTGCTGAAGGGGTTTTAGAGAACTGTGTACCCTCTGGCTGCTGGTGAGATGTAAAGTGGTAACAGCCAATAATGAGAACAGAAAGGAGCTGCGTTTAAAAGTAAAAACGGAGCTCCCATTCGACGCAGCAGGCCCACCGCTGGGCCTCTCACCCGACAAGACCAGAATCCAGAGGACACAGGCTGCAAAAGCTGCACTGCGGCCTTATTCACAATAGCCAAGACATGGAGGCAACCTAGATGTCCATCAACAGATGAATGGATAAGGAAGAAGTGGTCCATGTACACAATGGACTACTAGCCATGTAAAACAATGAAACACTGCACTTTGAGGCACCATAGATGAGCCTAGGGAGAATCACAGAACATGAGGTAAATTGGAAAGCAAAAGACAGATATCCTATCATATCACTTATAGGTGTTACCTAACTACTGACAAAAATGGACATATTTCCACCGACAAAGACACACAGAGACTTTAAAAAACAAACTATGTGTATCTAAGAGGAAAGGTGGTAGCAACGGATGAATTAAGATTAGATTTACCATACCTATAGAAATACAGATTAATTGGGATGTGGTAAGAGCCACTAATGAAAAAACTCTGATACAAAATAAAAATTAAATTAAAACAAAACGAACAGCAAGTAATGAGACATAAACCTAAGGGGCTTCTTCCTGGCACATTCCGTTCTAATTTACAAGCTACAACACAACTTCCGTTATGGCTCTGCTGCCCTAGTAACCAGATTTGGTAAGGAGAAGTGCTGCCTACAGATTAAGTACATATATCAAAAAGACGGAGCACATAGCAAGGCAGGTCTTCGGAACACTCTGTCATCTTTTACATGGGAAAAGGATCTGCACGTGAATAGATATATATGATGCACAAATGAACCAGACTGTGTACACCTAGGACAAACTGTATCCTGATCATTACCCCGATTAAAACAACGAACAGGAAGTAATGAGACATAGACTTCAGGGGTTTTGCCTGGCACATTCCATTCTAATTTACAACCTGGGAACACGACCTCCAGAAAGGCTGTGCTGCCCTAGGAACCAGATTTGGGAATGGAGAAATGCTGCCGCCTTGTGGCCGTTTCCCACAACAGCAGCTTTAAACCCAGGGCTAATGGTCACTAAATATTCACCAAACTTGCAGGTCTGTAAATTACACCTGGCCTCCAAAAGAATCCTGGGGTCAAAAATCGACCAAAAATTCAAAAGAGGGCAACCTTCCAAGAAGACAATTTCAAGAGGTACATTGTTCTCACACTTTTTTCTCTGTTTTTCCTAAAGAAAAGAGGAAGGTGTGGAAAGATGCTGAACATTAGGGATTATTAAAGACATACAAATCCAAATTACAGAAACCTATCAGCTCACACCAGTCAGAAAGGCCACAAGCAAACATTCTGCAAACAATAGATGCTGAAGGGGTTGTGGAGAAATGCATACCCTTGGTGCTAATTGGGATGTGGTAAGAGCCGCTAATGAAAAAACACAATGGAGGTGCTTTGAAAAGGGAAACATTGAGCTAGCAGTCAATCAGTCACACCCACTGCCGGGCCTACCCCCTGAGAAAATGAGAATCAAAAAGTCACAGGCTGGCAATCCTGCACTCCAGCAATACTTACCGTAGCCAACACTTGGAAGCAATGAAAACGTCCATCAACAGAGGAATGCACCCAGAAGAAGCCGTCCATGTACGCAACGGAATGTGACTCCACTAAAAAATATAAATTAAATTAAAACATCAAACGTAAGTAAGGACACAAGGTTTGGGGCGTTTATCAGGGCACACTGCACTCTAATTTGTATCTGAGGAACACCACTGGCAGGAAGGTCTGCTTCCCTAGGTACCAGGGTGGGGAACGTAGAAATACTGCGGCCCTCTAGCCGATACCTGCAACAGCAGCTTCGAAATCTCTGCTAATGGTCACTTCATATGCACAAGTACCGCAGGGCTGCAAAGGAAACCTGCCCTCAAAATGTCCTGACGCAGGTGAAGGCCAAAACATTTCAAAATGTGGCACGTATTTCAAGAGAACAATCTGAAGACGTAAGCTGTAATAACGGTTTGAAAAATAAAAGGACGTGCCCGAAAGCTCCATTTCAAGGGATTATGAGACACATGCGGATCCAACCACAAAGAGGTATCAGCTCACCCCGCTAAGAATAACCATCAGCAAAGAAACTACAAACGCTCAGTGCTGAAGAGGTTGTGGAGAAATGCATACCCTCAATTTGAAGTGGGACGTAACCTGGTAAGAGCCACCAATGGGAAGAGAATGGATGTGTCTTTAAAAGGTAAACCCTGAGCTACTATATGATCCATCAGGCCCACTCCTCGGCCTGTAACCTAAGAAGACAGAATTGGAAAGACACAGGCAGGAAATATGCCCTGCAGCAGGATGACAATAGCCAAGACACGGACTCAGCCAAAAAGTCCACCAAGAGATGAGTGGACAGAGAAGAAGTGGTACGTGTACAGATGGAATATTAGCCAAGGAAAAAAATGAAACAATGACATTTGCAGCACGGTAGATGAGTCTAGAGGTAATCATGCAACTGGTAGCAAGTGAGAAAGCGAAAGACACATATCCTATCGTATCCCTTATAGGTGTTACCTAAAAATTGATACCAGTGAAGATATTTCCACAGAGAAATGTAATCACAGATTCATTAAGCAAACTTACGGTTCACCAAACGGAAAGGTGTGAGGATTGGATACATTAGGATGTTGGGGTTAACAGAGATATGCAAACACACGTGAAATGTATCATCACCAAAGACCTACGGCATACCAAGAGGAGACTACTCAACATTGGGTCATAACCTACATGGGAAAAGGATCCGAAGAAGACTAGATACATGTATGTGTGTGAAAGAATCACATCTTGCACACGCCTAGAGCAAACAAAACACTGTAATCAAATTTTCTCTGATACAAAATAAAAATTAAATTAAAACAAAACGAACAGCAAGGAATGAGACATAAACCTAAGGGGCTTCTTCCCGGCACATTCCGTTCTAATTTACAAGCTACAACACAACTTCCGTTATGGCTCTGCTGCCCTAGTAACCAGATTTGGTAAGGAGAAGTGCTGCCGCCTTCTGGCCGTTTCACACAACAGCGCTAATGGTCACTTAATATTCAAACTAATTGCAGGCCTGTAAATGACACCCTGCCATCTAAAAAAACATCCTGGGGGCGTAAATCGACCAGAAAATTCAAACGACGTCCACATTTCAAGAAGACATCTCAAGAGGCATATTTTATGCACGTTGTGTCTTTTCTTTCTTTTTTTCTTCAAAATAAAAGGGAATTGAACAATGCTCAACATCAGCAATTAATAAAGCCATGAAACTCCAACCTACATAAATGTTCACCTCACAGCCGTCAGAATGACCTTCAGCAAAAAGTCTACAAAGAATAAATGCTGAAGGGGTTTCAGAGAACTGTGTACCCTCTAGCTGCCGGGGGGATGTCAACTTGTAGCAGCCAGTAGTGAGAACATAACGGAAGTGCGTTTAAGGGTAAAACTTGAGCTACCGTGTGATCTGGTAGGTCCTCTGATGCGCCGCCTATCACCTGAGCAGAGCAGAATGGAAAAGACACAGGCTGGCAATCCTGCCCTGCAGGAACCTTTAACATAGCCAACACTTGGAAGAACCCGATAAAGGTCCATCAGCAGAAAAATGCACAAAGAGGAAGTGGTCCACGTAAACAATGGAGTATTAGCTATGGAAAACGATGAAACAGTGCCCTTTGCACCACGATAGAAGGACGTAGAGACAACCACCCAACTTGAAGAAAGAAACCGAAAGACAGATATACTATGACGTCACTCATAGGTGTTATCTAAAAAGTGATACTCATGAACTTATTTCCAAGAGAAGGAAAAGCACGGATTGAGGAAACAAAATGATCTTTAACGAAATGGAAAGGTGTAAGGAATGGGTGAATTAGGATACGGGGGTTAACAGACATGTACTGATACATATGACATATATAATCACAAAATCCTATGGGATACCAACAGAGGTCTACTCAACACGGTATAATAACCTTTCCTTTGGGAAGGATCCAAAGATGAACAGACGGATACGTTGATATGATGAACCAGATTCTGTACGCCTAGCAGAAACTGCATGATATATCAGATTTGCTCTGATAATTAATAAAAATTAAATTAAAAAAAAAAACGAACACGAAGTAGGAGATATAATCTCTTGGGGGTCTGCCCTCGCCCTGGCACATTCCACTCTAATTTGCAGCCCACTAACAGGATTTCCAGGAAGGCTCTGCTGCCCAAAAACCCAGAGTTGGAAATGGAGGAATGCTTCCGCCTTGTGGCCGTTTCCCGCAAGAGCGGCTTTCAGCCCACAGCTAACGGTCCCTTAACATTCACAAGGACTCAGGGCTGTAGAGGACACCTGCCCTCAAAACATGTCCTGAGGTAGGGAATGGCCAGAAAATCCAAAACAGGCAAAATGTTCAGGAAGATAACGTGAAGAGGTAAGTTTTACTCACTCTCTTTAAAAGGAAAAGGAAAATGGATAAAAGCTCAACATCAGGATATATTAGACTCATGCAAATCTAATCTACAAAAAGGTTTCAACTCACACCAGTCGACTGACCATCATCAAAAAGTCTTCAAACAGTAAGTGCTGAAGGGGTTTTAGAGAACTGTGTACCCTCTGGCTGCTGGTGAGATGTAAAGTGGTAACAGCCAATAATGAGAACAGAAAGGAGCTGCGTTTAAAAGTAAAAACGGAGCTCCCATTCGACGCAGCAGGCCCACCGCTGGGCCTCTCACCCGACAAGACCAGAATCCAGAGGACACAGGCTGCAAAAGCTGCACTGCGGCCTTATTCACAATAGCCAAGACATGGAGGCAACCTAGATGTCCATCAACAGATGAATGGATAAGGAAGAAGTGGTCCATGTACACAATGGACTACTAGCCATGTAAAACAATGAAACACTGCACTTTGAGGCACCATAGATGAGCCTAGGGAGAATCACAGAACATGAGGTAAATTGGAAAGCAAAAGACAGATATCCTATCATATCACTTATAGGTGTTACCTAACTACTGACAAAAATGGACATATTTCCACCGACAAAGACACACAGAGACTTTAAAAAACAAACTATGTGTATCTAAGAGGAAAGGTGGTAGCAACGGATGAATTAAGATTAGATTTACCATACCTATAGAAATACAGATTAAGTACATATATCAAAAAGACGGAGCACATAGCAAGGCAGGTCTTCGGAACACTCTGTCACCTTTTACGTGGGAAAAGGATCTGCACGTGAATAGATATATATGATGCACAAATGAACCAGACTGTGTACACCTAGGACAAACTGTATCCTGATCATTACCCCGATTAAAACAACGAACAGGAAGTAATGAGACACAGACTTCAGGGGTTTTGCCTGGCACATTCCATTCTAATTTACAACCTGGGAACACGACCTCCAGAAAGGCTGTGCTGCCCTAGGAACCAGATTTGGGAATGGAGAAATGCTGCCGCCTTGTGGCCGTTTCCCACAACAGCAGCTTTAAACCCAGGGCTAATGGTCACTAAATATTCACCAAACTTGCAGGTCTGTAAATTACACCTGGCCTCCAAAAGAATCCTGGGGTCAAAAATCGACCAAAAATTCAAAAGAGGGCAACCTTCCAAGAAGACAATTTCAAGAGGTACATTGTTCTCACACTTTTTTCTTTGTTTTTCCTAAAGAAAAGAGGAAGGTGTGGAAAGATGCTGAACATTAGGGATTATTAAAGACATACAAATCCAAATTACAGAAACCTATCAGCTCACACCAGTCAGAAAGGCCACAAGCAAACATTCTGCAAACAATAGATGCTGAAGGGGTTGTGGAGAAATGCATACCCTTGGTGCTAATTGGGATGTGGTAAGAGCCGCTAATGAAAAAACACAATGGAGGTGCTTTGAAAAGGGAAACATTGAGCTAGCAGTCAATCAGTCACACCCACTGCCGGGCCTACCCCCCTGAGAAAATGAGAATCAAAAAGTCACAGGCTGGCAATCCTGCGCTCCAGCAATACTTACCGTAGCCAACACTTGGAAGCAACGAAAACGTCCATCAACAGAGGAATGCACCCAGAAGAAGCCGTCCATGTACGCAACGGAATGTGACTCCACTAAAAAATATAAATTAAATTAAAACATCAAACGTAAGTAAGGATACAAGGTTTGGGGCGTTTATCAGGGCACACGGCACTCTAATTTGTATCTGAGGAGCACCACTGGCAGGAAGGTCTGCTTCCCTAGGTACCAGGGTGGGGAACGTAGAAATACTGCGGCCCTCTAGCCGATACCTGCAACAGCAGCTTCGAAATCTCTGCTAATGGTCACTTCATATGCACAAGTACCGCAGGGCTGCAAAGGAAACCTGCCCTCAAAATGTCCTGACGCGGGTGAAGGCCAAAACATTTCAAAATGTGGCACGTATTTCAAGAGAACAATCTGAAGACGTAAGCTGTAATAACGGTTTGAAAAATAAAAGGACGTGCCCGAAAGCTCCATTTCAAGGGATTATGAGACACATGCGGATCCAACCACAAAGAGGTATCAGCTCACCCCGCTAAGAATAACCATCAGCAAAGAAACTACAAACGCTCAGTGCTGAAGAGGTTGTGGAGAAATGCATACCCTCAATTTGAAGTGGGACGTAACCTGGTAAGAGCCACCAATGGGAAGAGAATGGATGTGTCTTTAAAAGGTAAACCCTGAGCTACTATATGATCCATCAGGCCCACTCCTCGGCCTGTAACCTAAGAAGACAGAATTGGAAAGACACAGGCAGGAAATATGCCCTGCAGCAGGATGACAATAGCCAAGACACGGACTCAGCCAAAAAGTCCACCAAGAGATGAGTGGACAGAGAAGAAGTGGTACGTGTACAGATGGAATATTAGCCAAGGAAAAAAATGAAACAATGACATTTGCAGCACGGTAGATGAGTCTAGAGGTAATCATGCAACTGGTAGCAAGTGAGAAAGCGAAAGACACATATCCTATCGTATCCCTTATAGGTGTTACCTAAAAATTGATACCAGTGAAGATATTTCCACAGAGAAATGTAATCACAGATTCATTAAGCAAACTTACGGTTCACCAAACGGAAAGGTGTGAGGATTGGATACATTAGGATGTTGGGGTTAACAGAGATATGCAAACACACGTGAAACGTATCATCACCAAAGACCTACGGCATACCAAGAGGAGACTACTCAACATTGGGTCATAACCTACATGGGAAAAGGATCCGAAGAAGACTAGATACATGTATGTGTGTGAAAGAATCACATCTTGCACACGCCTAGAGCAAACAAAACACTGTAATCAAATTTTCTCTGATACAAAATAAAAATTAAATTAAAACAAAACGAACAGCAAGGAATGAGACATAAACCTAAGGGGCTTCTTCCCGGCACATTCCGTTCTAATTTACAAGCTACAACACAACTTCCGTTATGGCTCTGCTGCCCTAGTAACCAGATTTGGTAAGGAGAAGTGCTGCCGCCTTCTGGCCGTTTCACACAACAGCGCTAATGGTCACTTAATATTCAAACTAATTGCAGGCCTGTAAATGACACCCTGCCATCTAAAAAAACATCCTGGGGGCGTAAATCGACCAGAAAATTCAAACGACGTCCACATTTCAAGAAGACATCTCAAGAGGCATATTTTATGCACGTTGTGTCTTTTCTTTCTTTTTTTCTTCAAAATAAAAGGGAATTGAACAATGCTCAACATCAGCAATTAATAAAGCCATGAAACTCCAACCTACATAAATGTTCACCTCACAGCCGTCAGAATGACCTTCAGCAGAAAGTCTACAAAGAATAAATGCTGAAGGGGTTTCAGAGAACTGTGTACCCTCTAGCTGCCGGGGGGATGTCAACTTGTAGCAGCCAGTAGTGAGAACATAACGGAAGTGCGTTTAAGGGTAAAACTTGAGCTACCGTGTGATCTGGTAGGTCCTCTGATGCGCCGCCTATCACCTGAGCAGAGCAGAATGGAAAAGACACAGGCTGGCAATCCTGCCCTGCAGGAACCTTTAACATAGCCAACACTTGGAAGAACCCGATAAAGGTCCATCAGCAGAAAAATGCACAAAGAGGAAGTGGTCCACGTAAACAATGGAGTATTAGCTATGGAAAACGATGAAACAGTGCCCTTTGCACCACGATAGAAGGACGTAGAGACAACCACCCAACTTGAAGAAAGAAACCGAAAGACAGATATACTATGACGTCACTCATAGGTGTTATCTAAAAAGTGATACTCATGAACTTATTTCCAAGAGAAGGAAAAGCACGGATTGAGGAAACAAAATGATCTTTAACGAAATGGAAAGGTGTAAGGAATGGGTGAATTAGGATACGGGGGTTAACAGACATGTACTGATACATATGACATATATAATCACAAAATCCTATGGGATACCAACAGAGGTCTACTCAACACGGTATAATAACCTTTCCTTTGGGAAGGATCCAAAGATGAACAGACGGATACGTTGATATGATGAACCAGATTCTGTACGCCTAGCAGAAACTGCATGATATATCAGATTTGCTCTGATAATTAATAAAAATTAAATTAAAAAAAAAAACGAACACGAAGTAGGAGATATAATCTCTTGGGGGTCTGCCCTCGCCCTGGCACATTCCACTCTAATTTGCAGCCCACTAACAGGATTTCCAGGAAGGCTCTGCTGCCCAAAAACCCAGAGTTGGAAATGGAGGAATGCTTCCGCCTTGTGGCCGTTTCCCGCAAGAGCGGCTTTCAGCCCACAGCTAACGGTCCCTTAACATTCACAAGGACTCAGGGCTGTAGAGGACACCTGCCCTCAAAACATGTCCTGAGGTAGGGAATGGCCAGAAAATCCAAAACAGGCAAAATGTTCAGGAAGATAACGTGAAGAGGTAAGTTTTACTCACTCTCTTTAAAAGGAAAAGGAAAATGGATAAAAGCTCAACATCAGGATATATTAGACTCATGCAAATCTAATCTACAAAAGGTTTCAACTCACACCAGTCGACTGACCATCATCAAAAAGTCTTCAAACAGTAAGTGCTGAAGGGGTTTTAGAGAACTGTGTACCCTCTGGCTGCTGGTGAGATGTAAAGTGGTAACAGCCAATAATGAGAACAGAAAGGAGCTGCGTTTAAAAGTAAAAACGGAGCTCCCATTCGACGCAGCAGGCCCACCGCTGGGCCTCTCACCCGACAAGACCAGAATCCAGAGGACACAGGCTGCAAAAGCTGCACTGCGGCCTTATTCACAATAGCCAAGACATGGAGGCAACCTAGATGTCCATCAACAGATGAATGGATAAGGAAGAAGTGGTCCATGTACACAATGGACTACTAGCCATGTAAAACAATGAAACACTGCACTTTGAGGCACCATAGATGAGCCTAGGGAGAATCACAGAACATGAGGTAAATTGGAAAGCAAAAGACAGATATCCTATCATATCACTTATAGGTGTTACCTAACTACTGACAAAAATGGACATATTTCCACCGACAAAGACACACAGAGACTTTAAAAAACAAACTATGTGTATCTAAGAGGAAAGGTGGTAGCAACGGATGAATTAAGATTAGATTTACCATACCTATAGAAATACAGATTAATTGGGATGTGGTAAGAGCCACTAATGAAAAAACTCTGATACAAAATAAAAATTAAATTAAAACAAAACGAACAGCAAGTAATGAGACATAAACCTAAGGGGCTTCTTCCTGGCACATTCCGTTCTAATTTACAAGCTACAACACAACTTCCGTTATGGCTCTGCTGCCCTAGTAACCAGATTTGGTAAGGAGAAGTGCTGCCTACAGATTAAGTACATATATCAAAAAGACGGAGCACATAGCAAGGCAGGTCTTCGGAACACTCTGTCACCTTTTACATGGGAAAAGGATCTGCACGTGAATAGATATATATGATGCACAAATGAACCAGACTGTGTACACCTAGGACAAACTGTATCCTGATCATTACCCCGATTAAAACAACGAACAGGAAGTAATGAGACACAGACTTCAGGGGTTTTGCCGGGCACATTCCATTCTAATTTACAACCTGGGAACACGACCTCCAGAAAGGCTGTGCTGCCCTAGGAACCAGATTTGGGAATGGAGAAATGCTGCCGCCTTGTGGCCGTTTCCCACAACAGCAGCTTTAAACCCAGGGCTAATGGTCACTAAATATTCACCAAACTTGCAGGTCTGTAAATTACACCTGGCCTCCAAAAGAATCCTGGGGTCAAAAATCGACCAAAAATTCAAAAGAGGGCAACCTTCCAAGAAGACAATTTCAAGAGGTACATTGTTCTCACACTTTTTTCTTTGTTTTTCCTAAAGAAAAGGGGAAGGTGTGGAAAGATGCTGAACATTAGGGATTATTAAAGACATACAAATCCAAATTACAGAAACCTATCAGCTCACACCAGTCAGAAAGGCCACAAGCAAACATTCTGCAAACAATAGATGCTGAAGGGGTTGTGGAGAAATGCATACCCTTGGTGCTAATTGGGATGTGGTAAGAGCCGCTAATGAAAAAACACAATGGAGGTGCTTTGAAAAGGGAAACATTGAGCTAGCAGTCAATCAGTCACACCCACTGCCGGGCCTACCCCCCTGAGAAAATGAGAATCAAAAAGTCACAGGCTGGCAATCCTGCGCTCCAGCAATACTTACCGTAGCCAACACTTGGAAGCAACGAAAACGTCCATCAACAGAGGAATGCACCCAGAAGAAGCCGTCCATGTACGCAACGGAATGTGACTCCACTAAAAAATATAAATTAAATTAAAACATCAAACGTAAGTAAGGACACAAGGTTTGGGGCGTTTATCAGGGCACACTGCACTCTAATTTGTATCTGAGGAGCACCACTGGCAGGAAGGTCTGCTTCCCTAGGTACCAGGGTGGGGAACGTAGAAATACTGCGGCCCTCTAGCCGATACCTGCAACAGCAGCTTCGAAATCTCTGCTAATGGTCACTTCATATGCACAAGTACCGCAGGGCTGCAAAGGAAACCTGCCCTCAAAATGTCCTGACGCGGGTGAAGGCCAAAACATTTCAAAATGTGGCACGTATTTCAAGAGAACAATCTGAAGACGTAAGCTGTAATAACGGTTTGAAAAATAAAAGGACGTGCCCGAAAGCTCCATTTCAAGGGATTATGAGACACATGCGGATCCAACCACAAAGAGGTATCAGCTCACCCCGCTAAGAATAACCATCAGCAAAGAAACTACAAACGCTCAGTGCTGAAGAGGTTGTGGAGAAATGCATACCCTCAATTTGAAGTGGGACGTAACCTGGTAAGAGCCACCAATGGGAAGAGAATGGATGTGTCTTTAAAAGGTAAACCCTGAGCTACTATATGATCCATCAGGCCCACTCCTCGGCCTGTAACCTAAGAAGACAGAATTGGAAAGACACAGGCAGGAAATATGCCCTGCAGCAGGATGACAATAGCCAAGACACGGACTCAGCCAAAAAGTCCACCAAGAGATGAGTGGACAGAGAAGAAGTGGTACGTGTACAGATGGAATATTAGCCAAGGAAAAAAATGAAACAATGACATTTGCAGCACGGTAGATGAGTCTAGAGGTAATCATGCAACTGGTAGCAAGTGAGAAAGCGAAAGACACATATCCTATCGTATCCCTTATAGGTGTTACCTAAAAATTGATACCAGTGAAGATATTTCCACAGAGAAATGTAATCACAGATTCATTAAGCAAACTTACGGTTCACCAAACGGAAAGGTGTGAGGATTGGATACATTAGGATGTTGGGGTTAACAGAGATATGCAAACACACGTGAAACGTATCATCACCAAAGACCTACGGCATACCAAGAGGAGACTACTCAACATTGGGTCATAACCTACATGGGAAAAGGATCCGAAGAAGACTAGATACATGTATGTGTGTGAAAGAATCACATCTTGCACACGCCTAGAGCAAACAAAACACTGTAATCAAATTTTCTCTGATACAAAATAAAAATTAAATTAAAACAAAACGAACAGCAAGGAATGAGACATAAACCTAAGGGGCTTCTTCCCGGCACATTCCGTTCTAATTTACAAGCTACAACACAACTTCCGTTATGGCTCTGCTGCCCTAGTAACCAGATTTGGTAAGGAGAAGTGCTGCCGCCTTCTGGCCGTTTCACCCAACAGCGCTAATGGTCACTTAATATTCAAACTAATTGCAGGCCTGTAAATGACACCCTGCCATCTAAAAAAACATCCTGGGGGCGTAAATCGACCAGAAAATTCAAACGACGTCCACATTTCAAGAAGACATCTCAAGAGGCATATTTTATGCACGTTGTGTCTTTTCTTTCTTTTTTTCTTCAAAATAAAAGGGAATTGAACAATGCTCAACATCAGCAATTAATAAAGCCATGAAACTCCAACCTACATAAATGTTCACCTCACAGCCGTCAGAATGACCTTCAGCAAAAAGTCTACAAAGAATAAATGCTGAAGGGGTTTCAGAGAACTGTGTACCCTCTAGCTGCCGGGGGGATGTCAACTTGTAGCAGCCAGTAGTGAGAACATAACGGAAGTGCGTTTAAGGGTAAAACTTGAGCTACCGTGTGATCTGGTAGGTCCTCTGATGCGCCGCCTATCACCTGAGCAGAGCAGAATGGAAAAGACACAGGCTGGCAATCCTGCCCTGCAGGAACCTTTAACATAGCCAACACTTGGAAGAACCCGATAAAGGTCCATCAGCAGAAAAATGCACAAAGAGGAAGTGGTCCACGTAAACAATGGAGTATTAGCTATGGAAAACGATGAAACAGTGCCCTTTGCACCACGATAGAAGGACGTAGAGACAACCACCCAACTTGAAGAAAGAAACCGAAAGACAGATATACTATGACGTCACTCATAGGTGTTATCTAAAAAGTGATACTCATGAACTTATTTCCAAGAGAAGGAAAAGCACGGATTGAGGAAACAAAATGATCTTTAACGAAATGGAAAGGTGTAAGGAATGGGTGAATTAGGATACGGGGGTTAACAGACATGTACTGATACATATGACATATATAATCACAAAATCCTATGGGATACCAACAGAGGTCTACTCAACACGGTATAATAACCTTTCCTTTGGGAAGGATCCAAAGATGAACAGACGGATACGTTGATATGATGAACCAGATTCTGTACGCCTAGCAGAAACTGCATGATATATCAGATTTGCTCTGATAATTAATAAAAATTAAATTAAAAAAAAAAACGAACACGAAGTAGGAGATATAATCTCTTGGGGGTCTGCCCTCGCCCTGGCACATTCCACTCTAATTTGCAGCCCACTAACAGGATTTCCAGGAAGGCTCTGCTGCCCAAAAACCCAGAGTTGGAAATGGAGGAATGCTTCCGCCTTGTGGCCGTTTCCCGCAAGAGCGGCTTTCAGCCCACAGCTAACGGTCCCTTAACATTCACAAGGACTCAGGGCTGTAGAGGACACCTGCCCTCAAAACATGTCCTGAGGTAGGGAATGGCCAGAAAATCCAAAACAGGCAAAATGTTCAGGAAGATAACGTGAAGAGGTAAGTTTTACTCACTCTCTTTAAAAGGAAAAGGAAAATGGATAAAAGCTCAACATCAGGATATATTAGACTCATGCAAATCTAATCTACAAAAAGGTTTCAACTCACACCAGTCGACTGACCATCATCAAAAAGTCTTCAAACAGTAAGTGCTGAAGGGGTTTTAGAGAACTGTGTACCCTCTGGCTGCTGGTGAGATGTAAAGTGGTAACAGCCAATAATGAGAACAGAAAGGAGCTGCGTTTAAAAGTAAAAACGGAGCTCCCATTCGACGCAGCAGGCCCACCGCTGGGCCTCTCACCCGACAAGACCAGAATCCAGAGGACACAGGCTGCAAAAGCTGCACTGCGGCCTTATTCACAATAGCCAAGACATGGAGGCAACCTAGATGTCCATCAACAGATGAATGGATAAGGAAGAAGTGGTCCATGTACACAATGGACTACTAGCCATGTAAAACAATGAAACACTGCACTTTGAGGCACCATAGATGAGCCTAGGGAGAATCACAGAACATGAGGTAAATTGGAAAGCAAAAGACAGATATCCTATCATATCACTTATAGGTGTTACCTAACTACTGACAAAAATGGACATATTTCCACCGACAAAGACACACAGAGACTTTAAAAAACAAACTATGTGTATCTAAGAGGAAAGGTGGTAGCAACGGATGAATTAAGATTAGATTTACCATACCTATAGAAATACAGATTAATTGGGATGTGGTAAGAGCCACTAATGAAAAAACTCTGATACAAAATAAAAATTAAATTAAAACAAAACGAACAGCAAGTAATGAGACATAAACCTAAGGGGCTTCTTCCTGGCACATTCCGTTCTAATTTACAAGCTACAACACAACTTCCATTATGGCTCTGCTGCCCTAGTAACCAGATTTGGTAAGGAGAAGTGCTGCCTACAGATTAAGTACATATATCAAAAAGACGGAGCACATAGCAAGGCAGGTCTTCGGAACACTCTGTCACCTTTTACATGGGAAAAGGATCTGCACGTGAATAGATATATATGATGCACAAATGAACCAGACTGTGTACACCTAGGACAAACTGTATCCTGATCATTACCCCGATTAAAACAACGAACAGGAAGTAATGAGACACAGACTTCAGGGGTTTTGCCTGGCACATTCCATTCTAATTTACAACCTGGGAACACGACCTCCAGAAAGGCTGTGCTGCCCTAGGAACCAGATTTGGGAATGGAGAAATGCTGCCGCCTTGTGGCCGTTTCCCACAACAGCAGCTTTAAACCCAGGGCTAATGGTCACTAAATATTCACCAAACTTGCAGGTCTGTAAATTACACCTGGCCTCCAAAAGAATCCTGGGGTCAAAAATCGACCAAAAATTCAAAAGAGGGCAACCTTCCAAGAAGACAATTTCAAGAGGTACATTGTTCTCACACTTTTTTCTTTGTTTTTCCTAAAGAAAAGGGGAAGGTGTGGAAAGATGCTGAACATTAGGGATTATTAAAGACATACAAATCCAAATTACAGAAACCTATCAGCTCACACCAGTCAGAAAGGCCACAAGCAAACATTCTGCAAACAATAGATGCTGAAGGGGTTGTGGAGAAATGCATACCCTTGGTGCTAATTGGGATGTGGTAAGAGCCGCTAATGAAAAAACACAATGGAGGTGCTTTGAAAAGGGAAACATTGAGCTAGCAGTCAATCAGTCACACCCACTGCCGGGCCTACCCCCTGAGAAAATGAGAATCAAAAAGTCACAGGCTGGCAATCCTGCACTCCAGCAATACTTACCGTAGCCAACACTTGGAAGCAATGAAAATGTCCATCAACAGAGGAATGCACCCAGAAGAAGCCGTCCATGTACGCAACGGAATGTGACTCCACTAAAAAATATAAATTAAATTAAAACATCAAACGTAAGTAAGGACACAAGGTTTGGGGCGTTTATCAGGGCACACTGCACTCTAATTTGTATCTGAGGAGCACCACTGGCAGGAAGGTCTGCTTCCCTAGGTACCAGGGTGGGGAACGTAGAAATACTGCGGCCCTCTAGCCGATACCTGCAACAGCAGCTTCGAAATCTCTGCTAATGGTCACTTCATATGCACAAGTACCGCAGGGCTGCAAAGGAAACCTGCCCTCAAAATGTCCTGACGCAGGTGAAGGCCAAAACATTTCAAAATGTGGCACGTATTTCAAGAGAACAATCTGAAGACGTAAGCTGTAATAACGGTTTGAAAAATAAAAGGACGTGCCCGAAAGCTCCATTTCAAGGGATTATGAGACACATGCGGATCCAACCACAAAGAGGTATCAGCTCACCCCGCTAAGAATAACCATCAGCAAAGAAACTACAAACGCTCAGTGCTGAAGAGGTTGTGGAGAAATGCATACCCTCAATTTGAAGTGGGACGTAACCTGGTAAGAGCCACCAATGGGAAGAGAATGGATGTGTCTTTAAAAGGTAAACCCTGAGCTACTATATGATCCATCAGGCCCACTCCTCGGCCTGTAACCTAAGAAGACAGAATTGGAAAGACACAGGCAGGAAATATGCCCTGCAGCAGGATGACAATAGCCAAGACACGGACTCAGCCAAAAAGTCCACCAAGAGATGAGTGGACAGAGAAGAAGTGGTACGTGTACAGATGGAATATTAGCCAAGGAAAAAAATGAAACAATGACATTTGCAGCACGGTAGATGAGTCTAGAGGTAATCATGCAACTGGTAGCAAGTGAGAAAGCGAAAGACACATATCCTATCGTATCCCTTATAGGTGTTACCTAAAAATTGATACCAGTGAAGATATTTCCACAGAGAAATGTAATCACAGATTCATTAAGCAAACTTACGGTTCACCAAACGGAAAGGTGTGAGGATTGCATACATTAGGATGTTGGGGTTAACAGAGATATGCAAACACACGTGAAATGTATCATCACCAAAGACCTACGGCATACCAAGAGGAGACTACTCAACATTGGGTCATAACCTACATGGGAAAAGGATCCGAAGAAGACTAGATACATGTATGTGTGTGAAAGAATCACATCTTGCACACGCCTAGAGCAAACAAAACATTGTAATCAAATTTTCTCTGATACAAAATAAAAATTAAATTAAAACAAAACGAACAGCAAGGAATGAGACATAAACCTAAGGGGCTTCTTCCCGGCACATTCCGTTCTAATTTACAAGCTACAACACAACTTCCGTTATGGCTCTGCTGCCCTAGTAACCAGATTTGGTAAGGAGAAGTGCTGCCGCCTTCTGGCCGTTTCACCCAACAGCACTAATGGTCACTTAATATTCAAACTAATTGCAGGCCTGTAAATGACACCCTGCCATCTAAAAAAACATCCTGGGGGCGTAAATCGACCAGAAAATTCAAACGACGTCAACATTTCAAGAAGACATCTCAAGAGGCATATTTTATGCACGTTGTGTCTTTTCTTTCTTTTTTTCTTCAAAATAAAAGGGAATTGAACAATGCTCAACATCAGCAATTAATAAAGCCATGAAACTCCAACCTACATAAATGTTCACCTCACAGCCGTCAGAATGACCTTCAGCAAAAAGTCTACAAAGAATAAATGCTGAAGGGGTTTCAGAGAACTGTGTACCCTCTAGCTGCCGGGGGGACGTCAACTTGTAGCAGCCAGTAGTGAGAACATAACGGAAGTGCGTTTAAGGGTAAAAATTGAGCTACCGTGTGATCTGGTAGGTCCTCTGATGCGCCGCCTATCACCTGAGCAGAGCAGAATGGAAAAGACACAGGCTGGCAATCCTGCCCTGCAGGAACCTTTAACATAGCCAACACTTGGAAGAACCCGATAAAGGTCCATCAGCAGAAAAATGCACAAAGAGGAAGTGGTCCACGTAAACAATGGAGTATTAGCTATGGAAAACGATGAAACAGTGCCCTTTGCACCACGATAGAAGGACGTAGAGACAACCACCCAACTTGAAGAAAGAAACCGAAAGACAGATATACTATGACGTCACTCATAGGTGTTATCTAAAAAGTGATACTCATGAACTTATTTCCAAGAGAAGGAAAAGCACGGATTGAGGAAACAAAATGATCTTTAACGAAATGGAAAGGTGTAAGGAATGGGTGAATTAGGATACGGGGGTTAACAGACATGTACTGATACATATGACATATATAATCACAAAATCCTATGGGATACCAACAGAGGTCTACTCAACACGGTATAATAACCTTTCCTTTGGGAAGGATCCAAAGATGAACAGACGGATACGTTGATATGATGAACCAGATTCTGTACGCCTAGCAGAAACTGCATGATATATCAAATTTGCTCTGATAATTAATAAAAATTAAATTAAAAAAAAAAACAAACACGAAGTAGGAGATATAATCTCTTGGGGGTCTGCCCTCGCCCTGGCACATTCCACTCTAATTTGCAGCCCACTAACAGGATTTCCAGGAAGGCTCTGCTGCCCAAAAACCCAGAGTTGGAAATGGAGGAATGCTTCCGCCTTGTGGCCGTTTCCCGCAAGAGCGGCTTTCAGCCCACAGCTAACGGTCCCTTAACATTCACAAGGACTCAGGGCTGTAGAGGACACCTGCCCTCAAAACATGTCCTGAGGTAGGGAATGGCCAGAAAATCCAAAACAGGCAAAATGTTCAGGAAGATAACGTGAAGAGGTAAGTTTTACTCACTCTCTTTAAAAGGAAAAGGAAAATGGATAAAAGCTCAACATCAGGATATATTAGACTCATGCAAATCTAATCTACAAAAAGGTTTCAACTCACACCAGTCGACTGACCATCATCAAAAAGTCTTCAAACAGTAAGTGCTGAAGGGGTTTTAGAGAACTGTGTACCCTCTGGCTGCTGGTGAGATGTAAAGTGGTAACAGCCAATAATGAGAACAGAAAGGAGCTGCGTTTAAAAGTAAAAACGGAGCTCCCATTCGACGCAGCAGGCCCACCGCTGGGCCTCTCACCCGACAAGACCAGAATCCAGAGGACACAGGCTGCAAAAGCTGCACTGCGGCCTTATTCACAATAGCCAAGACATGGAGGCAACCTAGATGTCCATCAACAGATGAATGGATAAGGAAGAAGTGGTCCATGTACACAATGGACTACTAGCCATGTAAAACAATGAAACACTGCACTTTGAGGCACCATAGATGAGCCTAGGGAGAATCACAGAACATGAGGTAAATTGGAAAGCAAAAGACAGATATCCTATCATATCACTTATAGGTGTTACCTAACTACTGACAAAAATGGACATATTTCCACCGACAAAGACACACAGAGACTTTAAAAAACAAACTATGTGTATCTAAGAGGAAAGGTGGTAGCAACGGATGAATTAAGATTAGATTTACCATACCTATACAAATACAGATTAAGTACATATATCAAAAAGACGGAGCACATAGCAAGGCAGGTCTTCGGAACACTCTGTCACCTTTTACGTGGGAAAAGGATCTGCACGTGAATAGATATATATGATGCACAAATGAACCAGACTGTGTACACCTAGGACAAACTGTATCCTGATCATTACCCCGATTAAAACAACGAACAGGAAGTAATGAGACACAGACTTCAGGGGTTTTGCCTGGCACATTCCATTCTAATTTACAACCTGGGAACACGACCTCCAGAAAGGCTGTGCTGCCCTAGGAACCAGATTTGGGAATGGAGAAATGCTGCCGCCTTGTGGCCGTTTCCCACAACAGCAGCTTTAAACCCAGGGCTAATGGTCACTAAATATTCACCAAACTTGCAGGTCTGTAAATTACACCTGGCCTCCAAAAGAATCCTGGGGTCAAAAATCGACCAAAAATTCAAAAGAGGGCAACCTTCCAAGAAGACAATTTCAAGAGGTACATTGTTCTCACACTTTTTTCTTTGTTTTTCCTAAAGAAAAGAGGAAGGTGTGGAAAGATGCTGAACATTAGGGATTATTAAAGACATACAAATCCAAATTACAGAAACCTATCAGCTCACACCAGTCAGAAAGGCCACAAGCAAACATTCTGCAAACAATAGATGCTGAAGGGGTTGTGGAGAAATGCATACCCTTGGTGCTAATTGGGATGTGGTAAGAGCCGCTAATGAAAAAACACAATGGAGGTGCTTTGAAAAGGGAAACATTGAGCTAGCAGTCAATCAGTCACACCCACTGCCGGGCCTACCCCCCTGAGAAAATGAGAATCAAAAAGTCACAGGCTGGCAATCCTGCGCTCCAGCAATACTTACCGTAGCCAACACTTGGAAGCAACGAAAACGTCCATCAACAGAGGAATGCACCCAGAAGAAGCCGTCCATGTACGCAACGGAATGTGACTCCACTAAAAAATATAAATTAAATTAAAACATCAAACGTAAGTAAGGACACAAGGTTTGGGGCGTTTATCAGGGCACACGGCACTCTAATTTGTATCTGAGGAGCACCACTGGCAGGAAGGTCTGCTTCCCTAGGTACCAGGGTGGGGAACGTAGAAATACTGCGGCCCTCTAGCCGATACCTGCAACAGCAGCTTCGAAATCTCTGCTAATGGTCACTTCATATGCACAAGTACCGCAGGGCTGCAAAGGAAACCTGCCCTCAAAATGTCCTGACGCGGGTGAAGGCCAAAACATTTCAAAATGTGGCACGTATTTCAAGAGAACAATCTGAAGACGTAAGCTGTAATAACGGTTTGAAAAATAAAAGGACGTGCCCGAAAGCTCCATTTCAAGGGATTATGAGACACATGCGGATCCAACCACAAAGAGGTATCAGCTCACCCCGCTAAGAATAACCATCAGCAAAGAAACTACAAACGCTCAGTGCTGAAGAGGTTGTGGAGAAATGCATACCCTCAATTTGAAGTGGGACGTAACCTGGTAAGAGCCACCAATGGGAAGAGAATGGATGTGTCTTTAAAAGGTAAACCCTGAGCTACTATATGATCCATCAGGCCCACTCCTCGGCCTGTAACCTAAGAAGACAGAATTGGAAAGACACAGGCAGGAAATATGCCCTGCAGCAGGATGACAATAGCCAAGACACGGACTCAGCCAAAAAGTCCACCAAGAGATGAGTGGACAGAGAAGAAGTGGTACGTGTACAGATGGAATATTAGCCAAGGAAAAAAATGAAACAATGACATTTGCAGCACGGTAGATGAGTCTAGAGGTAATCATGCAACTGGTAGCAAGTGAGAAAGCGAAAGACACATATCCTATCGTATCCCTTATAGGTGTTACCTAAAAATTGATACCAGTGAAGATATTTCCACAGAGAAATGTAATCACAGATTCATTAAGCAAACTTACGGTTCACCAAACGGAAAGGTGTGAGGATTGGATACATTAGGATGTTGGGGTTAACAGAGATATGCAAACACACGTGAAACGTATCATCACCAAAGACCTACGGCATACCAAGAGGAGACTACTCAACATTGGGTCATAACCTACATGGGAAAAGGATCCGAAGAAGACTAGATACATGTATGTGTGTGAAAGAATCACATCTTGCACACGCCTAGAGCAAACAAAACACTGTAATCAAATTTTCTCTGATACAAAATAAAAATTAAATTAAAACAAAACGAACAGCAAGGAATGAGACATAAACCTAAGGGGCTTCTTCCCGGCACATTCCGTTCTAATTTACAAGCTACAACACAACTTCCGTTATGGCTCTGCTGCCCTAGTAACCAGATTTGGTAAGGAGAAGTGCTGCCGCCTTCTGGCCGTTTCACACAACAGCGCTAATGGTCACTTAATATTCAAACTAATTGCAGGCCTGTAAATGACACCCTGCCATCTAAAAAAACATCCTGGGGGCGTAAATCGACCAGAAAATTCAAACGACGTCCACATTTCAAGAAGACATCTCAAGAGGCATATTTTATGCACGTTGTGTCTTTTCTTTCTTTTTTTCTTCAAAATAAAAGGGAATTGAACAATGCTCAACATCAGCAATTAATAAAGCCATGAAACTCCAACCTACATAAATGTTCACCTCACAGCCGTCAGAATGACCTTCAGCAGAAAGTCTACAAAGAATAAATGCTGAAGGGGTTTCAGAGAACTGTGTACCCTCTAGCTGCCGGGGGGATGTCAACTTGTAGCAGCCAGTAGTGAGAACATAACGGAAGTGCGTTTAAGGGTAAAACTTGAGCTACCGTGTGATCTGGTAGGTCCTCTGATGCGCCGCCTATCACCTGAGCAGAGCAGAATGGAAAAGACACAGGCTGGCAATCCTGCCCTGCAGGAACCTTTAACATAGCCAACACTTGGAAGAACCCGATAAAGGTCCATCAGCAGAAAAATGCACAAAGAGGAAGTGGTCCACGTAAACAATGGAGTATTAGCTATGGAAAACGATGAAACAGTGCCCTTTGCACCACGATAGAAGGACGTAGAGACAACCACCCAACTTGAAGAAAGAAACCGAAAGACAGATATACTATGACGTCACTCATAGGTGTTATCTAAAAAGTGATACTCATGAACTTATTTCCAAGAGAAGGAAAAGCACGGATTGAGGAAACAAAATGATCTTTAACGAAATGGAAAGGTGTAAGGAATGGGTGAATTAGGATACGGGGGTTAACAGACATGTACTGATACATATGACATATATAATCACAAAATCCTATGGGATACCAACAGAGGTCTACTCAACACGGTATAATAACCTTTCCTTTGGGAAGGATCCAAAGATGAACAGACGGATACGTTGATATGATGAACCAGATTCTGTACGCCTAGCAGAAACTGCATGATATATCAGATTTGCTCTGATAATTAATAAAAATTAAATTAAAAAAAAAAACAAACACGAAGTAGGAGATATAATCTCTTGGGGGTCTGCCCTCGCCCTGGCACATTCCACTCTAATTTGCAGCCCACTAACAGGATTTCCAGGAAGGCTCTGCTGCCCAAAAACCCAGAGTTGGAAATGGAGGAATGCTTCCGCCTTGTGGCCGTTTCCCGCAAGAGCGGCTTTCAGCCCACAGCTAACGGTCCCTTAACATTCACAAGGACTCAGGGCTGTAGAGGACACCTGCCCTCAAAACATGTCCTGAGGTAGGGAATGGCCAGAAAATCCAAAACAGGCAAAATGTTCAGGAAGATAACGTGAAGAGGTAAGTTTTACTCACTCTCTTTAAAAGGAAAAGGAAAATGGATAAAAGCTCAACATCAGGATATATTAGACTCATGCAAATCTAATCTACAAAAAGGTTTCAACTCACACCAGTCGACTGACCATCATCAAAAAGTCTTCAAACAGTAAGTGCTGAAGGGGTTTTAGAGAACTGTGTACCCTCTGGCTGCTGGTGAGATGTAAAGTGGTAACAGCCAATAATGAGAACAGAAAGGAGCTGCGTTTAAAAGTAAAAACGGAGCTCCCATTCGACGCAGCAGGCCCACCGCTGGGCCTCTCACCCGACAAGACCAGAATCCAGAGGACACAGGCTGCAAAAGCTGCACTGCGGCCTTATTCACAATAGCCAAGACATGGAGGCAACCTAGATGTCCATCAACAGATGAATGGATAAGGAAGAAGTGGTCCATGTACACAATGGACTACTAGCCATGTAAAACAATGAAACACTGCACTTTGAGGCACCATAGATGAGCCTAGGGAGAATCACAGAACATGAGGTAAATTGGAAAGCAAAAGACAGATATCCTATCATATCACTTATAGGTGTTACCTAACTACTGACAAAAATGGACATATTTCCACCGACAAAGACACACAGAGACTTTAAAAAACAAACTATGTGTATCTAAGAGGAAAGGTGGTAGCAACGGATGAATTAAGATTAGATTTACCATACCTATAGAAATACAGATTAAGTACATATATCAAAAAGACGGAGCACATAGCAAGGCAGGTCTTCGGAACACTCTGTCACCTTTTACGTGGGAAAAGGATCTGCACGTGAATAGATATATATGATGCACAAATGAACCAGACTGTGTACACCTAGGACAAACTGTATCCTGATCATTACCCCGATTAAAACAACGAACAGGAAGTAATGAGACACAGACTTCAGGGGTTTTGCCTGGCACATTCCATTCTAATTTACAACCTGGGAACACGACCTCCAGAAAGGCTGTGCTGCCCTAGGAACCAGATTTGGGAATGGAGAAATGCTGCCGCCTTGTGGCCGTTTCCCACAACAGCAGCTTTAAACCCAGGGCTAATGGTCACTAAATATTCACCAAACTTGCAGGTCTGTAAATTACACCTGGCCTCCAAAAGAATCCTGGGGTCAAAAATCGACCAAAAATTCAAAAGAGGGCAACCTTCCAAGAAGACAATTTCAAGAGGTACATTGTTCTCACACTTTTTTCTTTGTTTTTCCTAAAGAAAAGAGGAAGGTGTGGAAAGATGCTGAACATTAGGGATTATTAAAGACATACAAATCCAAATTACAGAAACCTATCAGCTCACACCAGTCAGAAAGGCCACAAGCAAACATTCTGCAAACAATAGATGCTGAAGGGGTTGTGGAGAAATGCATACCCTTGGTGCTAATTGGGATGTGGTAAGAGCCGCTAATGAAAAAACACAATGGAGGTGCTTTGAAAAGGGAAACATTGAGCTAGCAGTCAATCAGTCACACCCACTGCCGGGCCTACCCCCCTGAGAAAATGAGAATCAAAAAGTCACAGGCTGGCAATCCTGCGCTCCAGCAATACTTACCGTAGCCAACACTTGGAAGCAACGAAAACGTCCATCAACAGAGGAATGCACCCAGAAGAAGCCGTCCATGTACGCAACGGAATGTGACTCCACTAAAAAATATAAATTAAATTAAAACATCAAACGTAAGTAAGGACACAAGGTTTGGGGCGTTTATCAGGGCACACTGCACTCTAATTTGTATCTGAGGAGCACCACTGGCAGGAAGGTCTGCTTCCCTAGGTACCAGGGTGGGGAACGTAGAAATACTGCGGCCCTCTAGCCGATACCTGCAACAGCAGCTTCGAAATCTCTGCTAATGGTCACTTCATATGCACAAGTACCGCAGGGCTGCAAAGGAAACCTGCC
The DNA here is from genome assembly GCF_949774975.1 of Lagenorhynchus albirostris. NCBI lineage: Eukaryota > Metazoa > Chordata > Mammalia > Artiodactyla > Delphinidae > Lagenorhynchus > Lagenorhynchus albirostris. Next base: position 80,287,564 of record NC_083102.1, on the reverse strand, counting down.
CTCAAAATGTCCTGACGCGGGTGAAGGCCAAAACATTTCAAAATGTGGCACGTATTTCAAGAGAACAATCTGAAGACGTAAGCTGTAATAACGGTTTGAAAAATAAAAGGACGTGCCCGAAAGCTCCATTTCAAGGGATTATGAGACACATGCGGATCCAACCACAAAGAGGTATCAGCTCACCCCGCTAAGAATAACCATCAGCAAAGAAACTACAAACGCTCAGTGCTGAAGAGGTTGTGGAGAAATGCATACCCTCAATTTGAAGTGGGACGTAACCTGGTAAGAGCCACCAATGGGAAGAGAATGGATGTGTCTTTAAAAGGTAAACCCTGAGCTACTATATGATCCATCAGGCCCACTCCTCGGCCTGTAACCTAAGAAGACAGAATTGGAAAGACACAGGCAGGAAATATGCCCTGCAGCAGGATGACAATAGCCAAGACACGGACTCAGCCAAAAAGTCCACCAAGAGATGAGTGGACAGAGAAGAAGTGGTACGTGTACAGATGGAATATTAGCCAAGGAAAAAAATGAAACAATGACATTTGCAGCACGGTAGATGAGTCTAGAGGTAATCATGCAACTGGTAGCAAGTGAGAAAGCGAAAGACACATATCCTATCGTATCCCTTATAGGTGTTACCTAAAAATTGATACCAGTGAAGATATTTCCACAGAGAAATGTAATCACAGATTCATTAAGCAAACTTACGGTTCACCAAACGGAAAGGTGTGAGGATTGGATACATTAGGATGTTGGGGTTAACAGAGATATGCAAACACACGTGAAATGTATCATCACCAAAGACCTACGGCATACCAAGAGGAGACTACTCAACATTGGGTCATAACCTACATGGGAAAAGGATCCGAAGAAGACTAGATACATGTATGTGTGTGAAAGAATCACATCTTGCACACGCCTAGAGCAAACAAAACACTGTAATCAAATTTTCTCTGATACAAAATAAAAATTAAATTAAAACAAAACGAACAGCAAGGAATGAGACATAAACCTAAGGGGCTTCTTCCCGGCACATTCCGTTCTAATTTACAAGCTACAACACAACTTCCGTTATGGCTCTGCTGCCCTAGTAACCAGATTTGGTAAGGAGAAGTGCTGCCGCCTTCTGGCCGTTTCACACAACAGCGCTAATGGTCACTTAATATTCAAACTAATTGCAGGCCTGTAAATGACACCCTGCCATCTAAAAAAACATCCTGGGGGCGTAAATCGACCAGAAAATTCAAACGACGTCCACATTTCAAGAAGACATCTCAAGAGGCATATTTTATGCACATTGTGTCTTTTCTTTCTTTTTTTCTTCAAAATAAAAGGGAATTGAACAATGCTCAACATCAGCAATTAATAAAGCCATGAAACTCCAACCTACATAAATGTTCACCTCACAGCCGTCAGAATGACCTTCAGCAGAAAGTCTACAAAGAATAAATGCTGAAGGGGTTTCAGAGAACTGTGTACCCTCTAGCTGCCGGGGGGATGTCAACTTGTAGCAGCCAGTAGTGAGAACATAACGGAAGTGCGTTTAAGGGTAAAACTTGAGCTACCGTGTGATCTGGTAGGTCCTCTGATGCGCCGCCTATCACCTGAGCAGAGCAGAATGGAAAAGACACAGGCTGGCAATCCTGCCCTGCAGGAACCTTTAACATAGCCAACACTTGGAAGAACCCGATAAAGGTCCATCAGCAGAAAAATGCACAAAGAGGAAGTGGTCCACGTAAACAATGGAGTATTAGCTATGGAAAACGATGAAACAGTGCCCTTTGCACCACGATAGAAGGACGTAGAGACAACCACCCAACTTGAAGAAAGAAACCGAAAGACAGATATACTATGACGTCACTCATAGGTGTTATCTAAAAAGTGATACTCATGAACTTATTTCCAAGAGAAGGAAAAGCACGGATTGAGGAAACAAAATGATCTTTAACGAAATGGAAAGGTGTAAGGAATGGGTGAATTAGGATACGGGGGTTAACAGACATGTACTGATACATATGACATATATAATCACAAAATCCTATGGGATACCAACAGAGGTCTACTCAACACGGTATAATAACCTTTCCTTTGGGAAGGATCCAAAGATGAACAGACGGATACGTTGATATGATGAACCAGATTCTGTACGCCTAGCAGAAACTGCATGATATATCAGATTTGCTCTGATAATTAATAAAAATTAAATTAAAAAAAAAAACAAACACGAAGTAGGAGATATAATCTCTTGGGGGTCTGCCCTCGCCCTGGCACATTCCACTCTAATTTGCAGCCCACTAACAGGATTTCCAGGAAGGCTCTGCTGCCCAAAAACCCAGAGTTGGAAATGGAGGAATGCTTCCGCCTTGTGGCCGTTTCCCGCAAGAGCGGCTTTCAGCCCACAGCTAACGGTCCCTTAACATTCACAAGGACTCAGGGCTGTAGAGGACACCTGCCCTCAAAACATGTCCTGAGGTAGGGAATGGCCAGAAAATCCAAAACAGGCAAAATGTTCAGGAAGATAACGTGAAGAGGTAAGTTTTACTCACTCTCTTTAAAAGGAAAAGGAAAATGGATAAAAGCTCAACATCAGGATATATTAGACTCATGCAAATCTAATCTACAAAAAGGTTTCAACTCACACCAGTCGACTGACCATCATCAAAAAGTCTTCAAACAGTAAGTGCTGAAGGGGTTTTAGAGAACTGTGTACCCTCTGGCTGCTGGTGAGATGTAAAGTGGTAACAGCCAATAATGAGAACAGAAAGGAGCTGCGTTTAAAAGTAAAAACGGAGCTCCCATTCGACGCAGCAGGCCCACCGCTGGGCCTCTCACCCGACAAGACCAGAATCCAGAGGACACAGGCTGCAAAAGCTGCACTGCGGCCTTATTCACAATAGCCAAGACATGGAGGCAACCTAGATGTCCATCAACAGATGAATGGATAAGGAAGAAGTGGTCCATGTACACAATGGACTACTAGCCATGTAAAACAATGAAACACTGCACTTTGAGGCACCATAGATGAGCCTAGGGAGAATCACAGAACATGAGGTAAATTGGAAAGCAAAAGACAGATATCCTATCATATCACTTATAGGTGTTACCTAACTACTGACAAAAATGGACATATTTCCACCGACAAAGACACACAGAGACTTTAAAAAACAAACTATGTGTATCTAAGAGGAAAGGTGGTAGCAACGGATGAATTAAGATTAGATTTACCATACCTATACAAATACAGATTAAGTACATATATCAAAAAGACGGAGCACATAGCAAGGCAGGTCTTCGGAACACTCTGTCACCTTTTACGTGGGAAAAGGATCTGCACGTGAATAGATATATATGATGCACAAATGAACCAGACTGTGTACACCTAGGACAAACTGTATCCTGATCATTACCCCGATTAAAACAACGAACAGGAAGTAATGAGACACAGACTTCAGGGGTTTTGCCTGGCACATTCCATTCTAATTTACAACCTGGGAACACGACCTCCAGAAAGGCTGTGCTGCCCTAGGAACCAGATTTGGGAATGGAGAAATGCTGCCGCCTTGTGGCCGTTTCCCACAACAGCAGCTTTAAACCCAGGGCTAATGGTCACTAAATATTCACCAAACTTGCAGGTCTGTAAATTACACCTGGCCTCCAAAAGAATCCTGGGGTCAAAAATCGACCAAAAATTCAAAAGAGGGCAACCTTCCAAGAAGACAATTTCAAGAGGTACATTGTTCTCACACTTTTTTCTTTGTTTTTCCTAAAGAAAAGAGGAAGGTGTGGAAAGATGCTGAACATTAGGGATTATTAAAGACATACAAATCCAAATTACAGAAACCTATCAGCTCACACCAGTCAGAAAGGCCACAAGCAAACATTCTGCAAACAATAGATGCTGAAGGGGTTGTGGAGAAATGCATACCCTTGGTGCTAATTGGGATGTGGTAAGAGCCGCTAATGAAAAAACACAATGGAGGTGCTTTGAAAAGGGAAACATTGAGCTAGCAGTCAATCAGTCACACCCACTGCCGGGCCTACCCCCCTGAGAAAATGAGAATCAAAAAGTCACAGGCTGGCAATCCTGCGCTCCAGCAATACTTACCGTAGCCAACACTTGGAAGCAACGAAAACGTCCATCAACAGAGGAATGCACCCAGAAGAAGCCGTCCATGTACGCAACGGAATGTGACTCCACTAAAAAATATAAATTAAATTAAAACATCAAACGTAAGTAAGGACACAAGGTTTGGGGCGTTTATCAGGGCACACGGCACTCTAATTTGTATCTGAGGAGCACCACTGGCAGGAAGGTCTGCTTCCCTAGGTACCAGGGTGGGGAACGTAGAAATACTGCGGCCCTCTAGCCGATACCTGCAACAGCAGCTTCGAAATCTCTGCTAATGGTCACTTCATATGCACAAGTACCGCAGGGCTGCAAAGGAAACCTGCCCTCAAAATGTCCTGACGCGGGTGAAGGCCAAAACATTTCAAAATGTGGCACGTATTTCAAGAGAACAATCTGAAGACGTAAGCTGTAATAACGGTTTGAAAAATAAAAGGACGTGCCCGAAAGCTCCATTTCAAGGGATTATGAGACACATGCGGATCCAACCACAAAGAGGTATCAGCTCACCCCGCTAAGAATAACCATCAGCAAAGAAACTACAAACGCTCAGTGCTGAAGAGGTTGTGGAGAAATGCATACCCTCAATTTGAAGTGGGACGTAACCTGGTAAGAGCCACCAATGGGAAGAGAATGGATGTGTCTTTAAAAGGTAAACCCTGAGCTACTATATGATCCATCAGGCCCACTCCTCGGCCTGTAACCTAAGAAGACAGAATTGGAAAGACACAGGCAGGAAATATGCCCTGCAGCAGGATGACAATAGCCAAGACACGGACTCAGCCAAAAAGTCCACCAAGAGATGAGTGGACAGAGAAGAAGTGGTACGTGTACAGATGGAATATTAGCCAAGGAAAAAAATGAAACAATGACATTTGCAGCACGGTAGATGAGTCTAGAGGTAATCATGCAACTGGTAGCAAGTGAGAAAGCGAAAGACACATATCCTATCGTATCCCTTATAGGTGTTACCTAAAAATTGATACCAGTGAAGATATTTCCACAGAGAAATGTAATCACAGATTCATTAAGCAAACTTACGGTTCACCAAACGGAAAGGTGTGAGGATTGGATACATTAGGATGTTGGGGTTAACAGAGATATGCAAACACACGTGAAACGTATCATCACCAAAGACCTACGGCATACCAAGAGGAGACTACTCAACATTGGGTCATAACCTACATGGGAAAAGGATCCGAAGAAGACTAGATACATGTATGTGTGTGAAAGAATCACATCTTGCACACGCCTAGAGCAAACAAAACACTGTAATCAAATTTTCTCTGATACAAAATAAAAATTAAATTAAAACAAAACGAACAGCAAGGAATGAGACATAAACCTAAGGGGCTTCTTCCCGGCACATTCCGTTCTAATTTACAAGCTACAACACAACTTCCGTTATGGCTCTGCTGCCCTAGTAACCAGATTTGGTAAGGAGAAGTGCTGCCGCCTTCTGGCCGTTTCACACAACAGCGCTAATGGTCACTTAATATTCAAACTAATTGCAGGCCTGTAAATGACACCCTGCCATCTAAAAAAACATCCTGGGGGCGTAAATCGACCAGAAAATTCAAACGACGTCCACATTTCAAGAAGACATCTCAAGAGGCATATTTTATGCACGTTGTGTCTTTTCTTTCTTTTTTTCTTCAAAATAAAAGGGAATTGAACAATGCTCAACATCAGCAATTAATAAAGCCATGAAACTCCAACCTACATAAATGTTCACCTCACAGCCGTCAGAATGACCTTCAGCAGAAAGTCTACAAAGAATAAATGCTGAAGGGGTTTCAGAGAACTGTGTACCCTCTAGCTGCCGGGGGGATGTCAACTTGTAGCAGCCAGTAGTGATAACATAACGGAAGTGCGTTTAAGGGTAAAACTTGAGCTACCGTGTGATCTGGTAGGTCCTCTGATGCGCCGCCTATCACCTGAGCAGAGCAGAATGGAAAAGACACAGGCTGGCAATCCTGCCCTGCAGGAACCTTTAACATAGCCAACACTTGGAAGAACCCGATAAAGGTCCATCAGCAGAAAAATGCACAAAGAGGAAGTGGTCCACGTAAACAATGGAGTATTAGCTATGGAAAACGATGAAACAGTGCCCTTTGCACCACGATAGAAGGACGTAGAGACAACCACCCAACTTGAAGAAAGAAACCGAAAGACAGATATACTATGACGTCACTCATAGGTGTTATCTAAAAAGTGATACTCATGAACTTATTTCCAAGAGAAGGAAAAGCACGGATTGAGGAAACAAAATGATCTTTAACGAAATGGAAAGGTGTAAGGAATGGGTGAATTAGGATACGGGGGTTAACAGACATGTACTGATACATATGACATATATAATCACAAAATCCTATGGGATACCAACAGAGGTCTACTCAACACGGTATAATAACCTTTCCTTTGGGAAGGATCCAAAGATGAACAGACGGATACGTTGATATGATGAACCAGATTCTGTACACCTAGCAGAAACTGCATGATATATCAAATTTGCTCTGATAATTAATAAAAATTAAATTAAAAAAAAAAACGAACACGAAGTAGGAGATATAATCTCTTGGGGGTCTGCCCTCGCCCTGGCACATTCCACTCTAATTTGCAGCCCACTAACAGGATTTCCAGGAAGGCTCTGCTGCCCAAAAACCCAGAGTTGGAAATGGAGGAATGCTTCCGCCTTGTGGCCGTTTCCCGCAAGAGCGGCTTTCAGCCCACAGCTAACGGTCCCTTAACATTCACAAGGACTCAGGGCTGTAGAGGACACCTGCCCTCAAAACATGTCCTGAGGTAGGGAATGGCCAGAAAATCCAAAACAGGCAAAATGTTCAGGAAGATAACGTGAAGAGGTAAGTTTTACTCACTCTCTTTAAAAGGAAAAGGAAAATGGATAAAAGCTCAACATCAGGATATATTAGACTCATGCAAATCTAATCTACAAAAAGGTTTCAACTCACACCAGTCGACTGACCATCATCAAAAAGTCTTCAAACAGTAAGTGCTGAAGGGGTTTTAGAGAACTGTGTACCCTCTGGCTGCTGGTGAGATGTAAAGTGGTAACAGCCAATAATGAGAACAGAAAGGAGCTGCGTTTAAAAGTAAAAACGGAGCTCCCATTCGACGCAGCAGGCCCACCGCTGGGCCTCTCACCCGACAAGACCAGAATCCAGAGGACACAGGCTGCAAAAGCTGCACTGCGGCCTTATTCACAATAGCCAAGACATGGAGGCAACCTAGATGTCCATCAACAGATGAATGGATAAGGAAGAAGTGGTCCATGTACACAATGGACTACTAGCCATGTAAAACAATGAAACACTGCACTTTGAGGCACCATAGATGAGCCTAGGGAGAATCACAGAACATGAGGTAAATTGGAAAGCAAAAGACAGATATCCTATCATATCACTTATAGGTGTTACCTAACTACTGACAAAAATGGACATATTTCCACCGACAAAGACACACAGAGACTTTAAAAAACAAACTATGTGTATCTAAGAGGAAAGGTGGTAGCAACGGATGAATTAAGATTAGATTTACCATACCTATACAAATACAGATTAAGTACATATATCAAAAAGACGGAGCACATAGCAAGGCAGGTCTTCGGAACACTCTGTCACCTTTTACGTGGGAAAAGGATCTGCACGTGAATAGATATATATGATGCACAAATGAACCAGACTGTGTACACCTAGGACAAACTGTATCCTGATCATTACCCCGATTAAAACAACGAACAGGAAGTAATGAGACACAGACTTCAGGGGTTTTGCCTGGCACATTCCATTCTAATTTACAACCTGGGAACACGACCTCCAGAAAGGCTGTGCTGCCCTAGGAACCAGATTTGGGAATGGAGAAATGCTGCCGCCTTGTGGCCGTTTCCCACAACAGCAGCTTTAAACCCAGGGCTAATGGTCACTAAATATTCACCAAACTTGCAGGTCTGTAAATTACACCTGGCCTCCAAAAGAATCCTGGGGTCAAAAATCGACCAAAAATTCAAAAGAGGGCAACCTTCCAAGAAGACAATTTCAAGAGGTACATTGTTCTCACACTTTTTTCTCTGTTTTTCCTAAAGAAAAGAGGAAGGTGTGGAAAGATGCTGAACATTAGGGATTATTAAAGACATACAAATCCAAATTACAGAAACCTATCAGCTCACACCAGTCAGAAAGGCCACAAGCAAACATTCTGCAAACAATAGATGCTGAAGGGGTTGTGGAGAAATGCATACCCTTGGTGCTAATTGGGATGTGGTAAGAGCCGCTAATGAAAAAACACAATGGAGGTGCTTTGAAAAGGGAAACATTGAGCTAGCAGTCAATCAGTCACACCCACTGCCGGGCCTACCCCCCTGAGAAAATGAGAATCAAAAAGTCACAGGCTGGCAATCCTGCGCTCCAGCAATACTTACCGTAGCCAACACTTGGAAGCAACGAAAACGTCCATCAACAGAGGAATGCACCCAGAAGAAGCCGTCCATGTACGCAACGGAATGTGACTCCACTAAAAAATATAAATTAAATTAAAACATCAAACGTAAGTAAGGACACAAGGTTTGGGGCGTTTATCAGGGCACACGGCACTCTAATTTGTATCTGAGGAGCACCACTGGCAGGAAGGTCTGCTTCCCTAGGTACCAGGGTGGGGAACGTAGAAATACTGCGGCCCTCTAGCCGATACCTGCAACAGCAGCTTCGAAATCTCTGCTAATGGTCACTTCATATGCACAAGTACCGCAGGGCTGCAAAGGAAACCTGCCCTCAAAATGTCCTGACGCGGGTGAAGGCCAAAACATTTCAAAATGTGGCACGTATTTCAAGAGAACAATCTGAAGACGTAAGCTGTAATAACGGTTTGAAAAATAAAAGGACGTGCCCGAAAGCTCCATTTCAAGGGATTATGAGACACATGCGGATCCAACCACAAAGAGGTATCAGCTCACCCCGCTAAGAATAACCATCAGCAAAGAAACTACAAACGCTCAGTGCTGAAGAGGTTGTGGAGAAATGCATACCCTCAATTTGAAGTGGGACGTAACCTGGTAAGAGCCACCAATGGGAAGAGAATGGATGTGTCTTTAAAAGGTAAACCCTGAGCTACTATATGATCCATCAGGCCCACTCCTCGGCCTGTAACCTAAGAAGACAGAATTGGAAAGACACAGGCAGGAAATATGCCCTGCAGCAGGATGACAATAGCCAAGACACGGACTCAGCCAAAAAGTCCACCAAGAGATGAGTGGACAGAGAAGAAGTGGTACGTGTACAGATGGAATATTAGCCAAGGAAAAAAATGAAACAATGACATTTGCAGCACGGTAGATGAGTCTAGAGGTAATCATGCAACTGGTAGCAAGTGAGAAAGCGAAAGACACATATCCTATCGTATCCCTTATAGGTGTTACCTAAAAATTGATACCAGTGAAGATATTTCCACAGAGAAATGTAATCACAGATTCATTAAGCAAACTTACGGTTCACCAAACGGAAAGGTGTGAGGATTGGATACATTAGGATGTTGGGGTTAACAGAGATATGCAAACACACGTGAAACGTATCATCACCAAAGACCTACGGCATACCAAGAGGAGACTACTCAACATTGGGTCATAACCTACATGGGAAAAGGATCCGAAGAAGACTAGATACATGTATGTGTGTGAAAGAATCACATCTTGCACACGCCTAGAGCAAACAAAACACTGTAATCAAATTTTCTCTGATACAAAATAAAAATTAAATTAAAACAAAACGAACAGCAAGGAATGAGACATAAACCTAAGGGGCTTCTTCCCGGCACATTCCGTTCTAATTTACAAGCTACAACACAACTTCCGTTATGGCTCTGCTGCCCTAGTAACCAGATTTGGTAAGGAGAAGTGCTGCCGCCTTCTGGCCGTTTCACACAACAGCGCTAATGGTCACTTAATATTCAAACTAATTGCAGGCCTGTAAATGACACCCTGCCATCTAAAAAAACATCCTGGGGGCGTAAATCGACCAGAAAATTCAAACGACGTCCACATTTCAAGAAGACATCTCAAGAGGCATATTTTATGCACGTTGTGTCTTTTCTTTCTTTTTTTCTTCAAAATAAAAGGGAATTGAACAATGCTCAACATCAGCAATTAATAAAGCCATGAAACTCCAACCTACATAAATGTTCACCTCACAGCCGTCAGAATGACCTTCAGCAGAAAGTCTACAAAGAATAAATGCTGAAGGGGTTTCAGAGAACTGTGTACCCTCTAGCTGCCGGGGGGATGTCAACTTGTAGCAGCCAGTAGTGAGAACATAACGGAAGTGCGTTTAAGGGTAAAACTTGAGCTACCGTGTGATCTGGTAGGTCCTCTGATGCGCCGCCTATCACCTGAGCAGAGCAGAATGGAAAAGACACAGGCTGGCAATCCTGCCCTGCAGGAACCTTTAACATAGCCAACACTTGGAAGAACCCGATAAAGGTCCATCAGCAGAAAAATGCACAAAGAGGAAGTGGTCCACGTAAACAATGGAGTATTAGCTATGGAAAACGATGAAACAGTGCCCTTTGCACCACGATAGAAGGACGTAGAGACAACCACCCAACTTGAAGAAAGAAACCGAAAGACAGATATACTATGACGTCACTCATAGGTGTTATCTAAAAAGTGATACTCATGAACTTATTTCCAAGAGAAGGAAAAGCACGGATTGAGGAAACAAAATGATCTTTAACGAAATGGAAAGGTGTAAGGAATGGGTGAATTAGGATACGGGGGTTAACAGACATGTACTGATACATATGACATATATAATCACAAAATCCTATGGGATACCAACAGAGGTCTACTCAACACGGTATAATAACCTTTCCTTTGGGAAGGATCCAAAGATGAATAGACGGATACGTTGATATGATGAACCAGATTCTGTACGCCTAGCAGAAACTGCATGATATATCAGATTTGCTCTGATAATTAATAAAAATTAAATTAAAAAAAAAAACGAACACGAAGTAGGAGATATAATCTCTTGGGGGTCTGCCCTCGCCCTGGCACATTCCACTCTAATTTGCAGCCCACTAACAGGATTTCCAGGAAGGCTCTGCTGCCCAAAAACCCAGAGTTGGAAATGGAGGAATGCTTCCGCCTTGTGGCCGTTTCCCGCAAGAGCGGCTTTCAGCCCACAGCTAACGGTCCCTTAACATTCACAAGGACTCAGGGCTGTAGGGGACACCTGCCCTCAAAACATGTCCTGAGGTAGGGAATGGCCAGAAAATCCAAAACAGGCAAAATGTTCAGGAAGATAACGTGAAGAGGTAAGTTTTACTCACTCTCTTTAAAAGGAAAAGGAAAATGGATAAAAGCTCAACATCAGGATATATTAGACTCATGCAAATCTAATCTACAAAAAGGTTTCAACTCACACCAGTCGACTGACCATCATCAAAAAGTCTTCAAACAGTAAGTGCTGAAGGGGTTTTAGAGAACTGTGTACCCTCTGGCTGCTGGTGAGATGTAAAGTGGTAACAGCCAATAATGAGAACAGAAAGGAGCTGCGTTTAAAAGTAAAAACGGAGCTCCCATTCGACGCAGCAGGCCCACCGCTGGGCCTCTCACCCGACAAGACCAGAATCCAGAGGACACAGGCTGCAAAAGCTGCACTGCGGCCTTATTCACAATAGCCAAGACATGGAGGCAACCTAGATGTCCATCAACAGATGAATGGATAAGGAAGAAGTGGTCCATGTACACAATGGACTACTAGCCATGTAAAACAATGAAACACTGCACTTTGAGGCACCATAGATGAGCCTAGGGAGAATCACAGAACATGAGGTAAATTGGAAAGCAAAAGACAGATATCCTATCATATCACTTATAGGTGTTACCTAACTACTGACAAAAATGGACATATTTCCACCGACAAAGACACACAGAGACTTTAAAAAACAAACTATGTGTATCTAAGAGGAAAGGTGGTAGCAACGGATGAATTAAGATTAGATTTACCATACCTATAGAAATACAGATTAATTGGGATGTGGTAAGAGCCACTAATGAAAAAACTCTGATACAAAATAAAAATTAAATTAAAACAAAACGAACAGCAAGTAATGAGACATAAACCTAAGGGGCTTCTTCCTGGCACATTCCGTTCTAATTTACAAGCTACAACACAACTTCCGTTATGGCTCTGCTGCCCTAGTAACCAGATTTGGTAAGGAGAAGTGCTGCCTACAGATTAAGTACATATATCAAAAAGACGGAGCACATAGCAAGGCAGGTCTTCGGAACACTCTGTCATCTTTTACGTGGGAAAAGGATCTGCACGTGAATAGATATATATGATGCACAAATGAACCAGACTGTGTACACCTAGGACAAACTGTATCCTGATCATTACCCCGATTAAAACAACGAACAGGAAGTAATGAGACACAGACTTCAGGGGTTTTGCCTGGCACATTCCATTCTAATTTACAACCTGGGAACACGACCTCCAGAAAGGCTGTGCTGCCCTAGGAACCAGATTTGGGAATGGAGAAATGCTGCCGCCTTGTGGCCGTTTCCCACAACAGCAGCTTTAAACCCAGGGCTAATGGTCACTAAATATTCACCAAACTTGCAGGTCTGTAAATTACACCTGGCCTCCAAAAGAATCCTGGGGTCAAAAATCGACCAAAAATTCAAAAGAGGGCAACCTTCCAAGAAGACAATTTCAAGAGGTACATTGTTCTCACACTTTTTTCTCTGTTTTTCCTAAAGAAAAGAGGAAGGTGTGGAAAGATGCTGAACATTAGGGATTATTAAAGACATACAAATCCAAATTACAGAAACCTATCAGCTCACACCAGTCAGAAAGGCCACAAGCAAACATTCTGCAAACAATAGATGCTGAAGGGGTTGTGGAGAAATGCATACCCTTGGTGCTAATTGGGATGTGGTAAGAGCCGCTAATGAAAAAACACAATGGAGGTGCTTTGAAAAGGGAAACATTGAGCTAGCAGTCAATCAGTCACACCCACTGCCGGGCCTACCCCCCTGAGAAAATGAGAATCAAAAAGTCACAGGCTGGCAATCCTGCGCTCCAGCAATACTTACCGTAGCCAACACTTGGAAGCAACGAAAACGTCCATCAACAGAGGAATGCACCCAGAAGAAGCCGTCCATGTACGCAACGGAATGTGACTCCACTAAAAAATATAAATTAAATTAAAACATCAAACGTAAGTAAGGACACAAGGTTTGGGGCGTTTATCAGGGCACACTGCACTCTAATTTGTATCTGAGGAGCACCACTGGCAGGAAGGTCTGCTTCCCTAGGTACCAGGGTGGGGAACGTAGAAATACTGCGGCCCTCTAGCCGATACCTGCAACAGCAGCTTCGAAATCTCTGCTAATGGTCACTTCATATGCACAAGTACCGCAGGGCTGCAAAGGAAACCTGCCCTCAAAATGTCCTGACGCAGGTGAAGGCCAAAACATTTCAAAATGTGGCACGTATTTCAAGAGAACAATCTGAAGACGTAAGCTGTAATAACGGTTTGAAAAATAAAAGGACGTGCCCGAAAGCTCCATTTCAAGGGATTATGAGACACATGCGGATCCAACCACAAAGAGGTATCAGCTCACCCCGCTAAGAATAACCATCAGCAAAGAAACTACAAACGCTCAGTGCTGAAGAGGTTGTGGAGAAATGCATACCCTCAATTTGAAGTGGGACGTAACCTGGTAAGAGCCACCAATGGGAAGAGAATGGATGTGTCTTTAAAAGGTAAACCCTGAGCTACTATATGATCCATCAGGCCCACTCCTCGGCCTGTAACCTAAGAAGACAGAATTGGAAAGACACAGGCAGGAAATATGCCCTGCAGCAGGATGACAATAGCCAAGACACGGACTCAGCCAAAAAGTCCACCAAGAGATGAGTGGACAGAGAAGAAGTGGTACGTGTACAGATGGAATATTAGCCAAGGAAAAAAATGAAACAATGACATTTGCAGCACGGTAGATGAGTCTAGAGGTAATCATGCAACTGGTAGCAAGTGAGAAAGCGAAAGACACATATCCTATCGTATCCCTTATAGGTGTTACCTAAAAATTGATACCAGTGAAGATATTTCCACAGAGAAATGTAATCACAGATTCATTAAGCAAACTTACGGTTCACCAAACGGAAAGGTGTGAGGATTGGATACATTAGGATGTTGGGGTTAACAGAGATATGCAAACACACGTGAAATGTATCATCACCAAAGACCTACGGCATACCAAGAGGAGACTACTCAACATTGGGTCATAACCTACATGGGAAAAGGATCCGAAGAAGACTAGATACATGTATGTGTGTGAAAGAATCACATCTTGCACACGCCTAGAGCAAACAAAACACTGTAATCAAATTTTCTCTGATACAAAATAAAAATTAAATTAAAACAAAACGAACAGCAAGGAATGAGACATAAACCTAAGGGGCTTCTTCCCGGCACATTCCGTTCTAATTTACAAGCTACAACACAACTTCCGTTATGGCTCTGCTGCCCTAGTAACCAGATTTGGTAAGGAGAAGTGCTGCCGCCTTCTGGCCGTTTCACCCAACAGCACTAATGGTCACTTAATATTCAAACTAATTGCAGGCCTGTAAATGACACCCTGCCATCTAAAAAAACATCCTGGGGGCGTAAATCGACCAGAAAATTCAAACGACGTCCACATTTCAAGAAGACATCTCAAGAGGCATATTTTATGCACGTTGTGTCTTTTCTTTCTTTTTTTCTTCAAAATAAAAGGGAATTGAACAATGCTCAACATCAGCAATTAATAAAGCCATGAAACTCCAACCTACATAAATGTTCACCTCACAGCCGTCAGAATGACCTTCAGCAAAAAGTCTACAAAGAATAAATGCTGAAGGGGTTTCAGAGAACTGTGTACCCTCTAGCTGCCGGGGGGATGTCAACTTGTAGCAGCCAGTAGTGAGAACATAACGGAAGTGCGTTTAAGGGTAAAAATTGAGCTACCGTGTGATCTGGTAGGTCCTCTGATGCGCCGCCTATCACCTGAGCAGAGCAGAATGGAAAAGACACAGGCTGGCAATCCTGCCCTGCAGGAACCTTTAACATAGCCAACACTTGGAAGAACCCGATAAAGGTCCATCAGCAGAAAAATGCACAAAGAGGAAGTGGTCCACGTAAACAATGGAGTATTAGCTATGGAAAACGATGAAACAGTGCCCTTTGCACCACGATAGAAGGACGTAGAGACAACCACCCAACTTGAAGAAAGAAACCGAAAGACAGATATACTATGACGTCACTCATAGGTGTTATCTAAAAAGTGATACTCATGAACTTATTTCCAAGAGAAGGAAAAGCACGGATTGAGGAAACAAAATGATCTTTAACGAAATGGAAAGGTGTAAGGAATGGGTGAATTAGGATACGGGGGTTAACAGACATGTACTGATACATATGACATATATAATCACAAAATCCTATGGGATACCAACAGAGGTCTACTCAACACGGTATAATAACCTTTCCTTTGGAAAGGATCCAAAGATGAACAGACGGATACGTTGATATGATGAACCAGATTCTGTACACCTAGCAGAAACTGCATGATATATCAGATTTGCTCTGATAATTAATAAAAATTAAATTAAAAAAAAAAACGAACACGAAGTAGGAGATATAATCTCTTGGGGGTCTGCCCTCGCCCTGGCACATTCCACTCTAATTTGCAGCCCACTAACAGGATTTCCAGGAAGGCTCTGCTGCCCAAAAACCCAGAGTTGGAAATGGAGAAATGCTTCCGCCTTGTGGCCGTTTCCCGCAAGAGCGGCTTTCAGCCCACAGCTAACGGTCCCTTAACATTCACAAGGACTCAGGGCTGTAGAGGACACCTGCCCTCAAAACATGTCCTGAGGTAGGGAATGGCCAGAAAATCCAAAACAGGCAAAATGTTCAGGAAGATAACGTGAAGAGGTAAGTTTTACTCACTCTCTTTAAAAGGAAAAGGAAAATGGATAAAAGCTCAACATCAGGATATATTAGACTCATGCAAATCTAATCTACAAAAAGGTTTCAACTCACACCAGTCGACTGACCATCATCAAAAAGTCTTCAAACAGTAAGTGCTGAAGGGGTTTTAGAGAACTGTGTACCCTCTGGCTGCTGGTGAGATGTAAAGTGGTAACAGCCAATAATGAGAACAGAAAGGAGCTGCGTTTAAAAGTAAAAACGGAGCTCCCATTCGACGCAGCAGGCCCACCGCTGGGCCTCTCACCCGACAAGACCAGAATCCAGAGGACACAGGCTGCAAAAGCTGCACTGCGGCCTTATTCACAATAGCCAAGACATGGAGGCAACCTAGATGTCCATCAACAGATGAATGGATAAGGAAGAAGTGGTCCATGTACACAATGGACTACTAGCCATGTAAAACAATGAAACACTGCACTTTGAGGCACCATAGATGAGCCTAGGGAGAATCACAGAACATGAGGTAAATTGGAAAGCAAAAGACAGATATCCTATCATATCACTTATAGGTGTTACCTAACTACTGACAAAAATGGACATATTTCCACCGACAAAGACACACAGAGACTTTAAAAAACAAACTATGTGTATCTAAGAGGAAAGGTGGTAGCAACGGATGAATTAAGATTAGATTTACCATACCTATAGAAATACAGATTAATTGGGATGTGGTAAGAGCCACTAATGAAAAAACTCTGATACAAAATAAAAATTAAATTAAAACAAAACGAACAGCAAGTAATGAGACATAAACCTAAGGGGCTTCTTCCTGGCACATTCCGTTCTAATTTACAAGCTACAACACAACTTCCGTTATGGCTCTGCTGCCCTAGTAACCAGATTTGGTAAGGAGAAGTGCTGCCTACAGATTAAGTACATATATCAAAAAGACGGAGCACATAGCAAGGCAGGTCTTCGGAACACTCTGTCACCTTTTACATGGGAAAAGGATCTGCACGTGAATAGATATATATGATGCACAAATGAACCAGACTGTGTACACCTAGGACAAACTGTATCCTGATCATTACCCCGATTAAAACAACGAACAGGAAGTAATGAGACACAGACTTCAGGGGTTTTGCCTGGCACATTCCATTCTAATTTACAACCTGGGAACACGACCTCCAGAAAGGCTGTGCTGCCCTAGGAACCAGATTTGGGAATGGAGAAATGCTGCCGCCTTGTGGCCGTTTCCCACAACAGCAGCTTTAAACCCAGGGCTAATGGTCACTAAATATTCACCAAACTTGCAGGTCTGTAAATTACACCTGGCCTCCAAAAGAATCCTGGGGTCAAAAATCGACCAAAAATTCAAAAGAGGGCAACCTTCCAAGAAGACAATTTCAAGAGGTACATTGTTCTCACACTTTTTTCTCTGTTTTTCCTAAAGAAAAGAGGAAGGTGTGGAAAGATGCTGAACATTAGGGATTATTAAAGACATACAAATCCAAATTACAGAAACCTATCAGCTCACACCAGTCAGAAAGGCCACAAGCAAACATTCTGCAAACAATAGATGCTGAAGGGGTTGTGGAGAAATGCATACCCTTGGTGCTAATTGGGATGTGGTAAGAGCCGCTAATGAAAAAACACAATGGAGGTGCTTTGAAAAGGGAAACATTGAGCTAGCAGTCAATCAGTCACACCCACTGCCGGGCCTACCCCCCTGAGAAAATGAGAATCAAAAAGTCACAGGCTGGCAATCCTGCGCTCCAGCAATACTTACCGTAGCCAACACTTGGAAGCAACGAAAACGTCCATCAACAGAGGAATGCACCCAGAAGAAGCCGTCCATGTACGCAACGGAATGTGACTCCACTAAAAAATATAAATTAAATTAAAACATCAAACGTAAGTAAGGACACAAGGTTTGGGGCGTTTATCAGGGCACACTGCACTCTAATTTGTATCTGAGGAGCACCACTGGCAGGAAGGTCTGCTTCCCTAGGTACCAGGGTGGGGAACGTAGAAATACTGCGGCCCTCTAGCCGATACCTGCAACAGCAGCTTCGAAATCTCTGCTAATGGTCACTTCATATGCACAAGTACCGCAGGGCTGCAAAGGAAACCTGCCCTCAAAATGTCCTGACGCAGGTGAAGGCCAAAACATTTCAAAATGTGGCACGTATTTCAAGAGAACAATCTGAAGACGTAAGCTGTAATAACGGTTTGAAAAATAAAAGGACGTGCCCGAAAGCTCCATTTCAAGGGATTATGAGACACATGCGGATCCAACCACAAAGAGGTATCAGCTCACCCCGCTAAGAATAACCATCAGCAAAGAAACTACAAACGCTCAGTGCTGAAGAGGTTGTGGAGAAATGCATACCCTCAATTTGAAGTGGGACGTAACCTGGTAAGAGCCACCAATGGGAAGAGAATGGATGTGTCTTTAAAAGGTAAACCCTGAGCTACTATATGATCCATCAGGCCCCACTCCTCGGCCTGTAACCTAAGAAGACAGAATTGGAAAGACACAGGCAGGAAATATGCCCTGCAGCAGGATGACAATAGCCAAGACACGGACTCAGCCAAAAAGTCCACCAAGAGATGAGTGGACAGAGAAGAAGTGGTACGTGTACAGATGGAATATTAGCCAAGGAAAAAAATGAAACAATGACATTTGCAGCACGGTAGATGAGTCTAGAGGTAATCATGCAACTGGTAGCAAGTGAGAAAGCGAAAGACACATATCCTATCGTATCCCTTATAGGTGTTACCTAAAAATTGATACCAGTGAAGATATTTCCACAGAGAAATGTAATCACAGATTCATTAAGCAAACTTACGGTTCACCAAACGGAAAGGTGTGAGGATTGGATACATTAGGATGTTGGGGTTAACAGAGATATGCAAACACACGTGAAATGTATCATCACCAAAGACCTACGGCATACCAAGAGGAGACTACTCAACATTGGGTCATAACCTACATGGGAAAAGGATCCGAAGAAGACTAGATACATGTATGTGTGTGAAAGAATCACATCTTGCACACGCCTAGAGCAAACAAAACACTGTAATCAAATTTTCTCTGATACAAAATAAAAATTAAATTAAAACAAAACGAACAGCAAGGAATGAGACATAAACCTAAGGGGCTTCTTCCCGGCACATTCCGTTCTAATTTACAAGCTACAACACAACTTCCGTTATGGCTCTGCTGCCCTAGTAACCAGATTTGGTAAGGAGAAGTGCTGCCGCCTTCTGGCCGTTTCACACAACAGCGCTAATGGTCACTTAATATTCAAACTAATTGCAGGCCTGTAAATGACACCCTGCCATCTAAAAAAACATCCTGGGGGCGTAAATCGACCAGAAAATTCAAACGACGTCCACATTTCAAGAAGACATCTCAAGAGGCATATTTTATGCACGTTGTGTCTTTTCTTTCTTTTTTTCTTCAAAATAAAAGGGAATTGAACAATGCTCAACATCAGCAATTAATAAAGCCATGAAACTCCAACCTACATAAATGTTCACCTCACAGCCGTCAGAATGACCTTCAGCAAAAAGTCTACAAAGAATAAATGCTGAAGGGGTTTCAGAGAACTGTGTACCCTCTAGCTGCCGGGGGGATGTCAACTTGTAGCAGCCAGTAGTGAGAACATAACGGAAGTGCGTTTAAGGGTAAAACTTGAGCTACCGTGTGATCTGGTAGGTCCTCTGATGCGCCGCCTATCACCTGAGCAGAGCAGAATGGAAAAGACACAGGCTGGCAATCCTGCCCTGCAGGAACCTTTAACATAGCCAACACTTGGAAGAACCCGATAAAGGTCCATCAGCAGAAAAATGCACAAAGAGGAAGTGGTCCACGTAAACAATGGAGTATTAGCTATGGAAAACGATGAAACAGTGCCCTTTGCACCACGATAGAAGGACGTAGAGACAACCACCCAACTTGAAGAAAGAAACCGAAAGACAGATATACTATGACGTCACTCATAGGTGTTATCTAAAAAGTGATACTCATGAACTTATTTCCAAGAGAAGGAAAAGCACGGATTGAGGAAACAAAATGATCTTTAACGAAATGGAAAGGTGTAAGGAATGGGTGAATTAGGATACGGGGGTTAACAGACATGTACTGATACATATGACATATATAATCACAAAATCCTATGGGATACCAACAGAGGTCTACTCAACACGGTATAATAACCTTTCCTTTGGGAAGGATCCAAAGATGAACAGACGGATACGTTGATATGATGAACCAGATTCTGTACGCCTAGCAGAAACTGCATGATATATCAGATTTGCTCTGATAATTAATAAAAATTAAATTAAAAAAAAAAACGAACACGAAGTAGGAGATATAATCTCTTGGGGGTCTGCCCTCGCCCTGGCACATTCCACTCTAATTTGCAGCCCACTAACAGGATTTCCAGGAAGGCTCTGCTGCCCAAAAACCCAGAGTTGGAAATGGAGGAATGCTTCCGCCTTGTGGCCGTTTCCCGCAAGAGCGGCTTTCAGCCCACAGCTAACGGTCCCTTAACATTCACAAGGACTCAGGGCTGTAGAGGACACCTGCCCTCAAAACATGTCCTGAGGTAGGGAATGGCCAGAAAATCCAAAACAGGCAAAATGTTCAGGAAGATAACGTGAAGAGGTAAGTTTTACTCACTCTCTTTAAAAGGAAAAGGAAAATGGATAAAAGCTCAACATCAGGATATATTAGACTCATGCAAATCTAATCTACAAAAAGGTTTCAACTCACACCAGTCGACTGACCATCATCAAAAAGTCTTCAAACAGTAAGTGCTGAAGGGGTTTTAGAGAACTGTGTACCCTCTGGCTGCTGGTGAGATGTAAAGTGGTAACAGCCAATAATGAGAACAGAAAGGAGCTGCGTTTAAAAGTAAAAACGGAGCTCCCATTCGACGCAGCAGGCCCACCGCTGGGCCTCTCACCCGACAAGACCAGAATCCAGAGGACACAGGCTGCAAAAGCTGCACTGCGGCCTTATTCACAATAGCCAAGACATGGAGGCAACCTAGATGTCCATCAACAGATGAATGGATAAGGAAGAAGTGGTCCATGTACACAATGGACTACTAGCCATGTAAAACAATGAAACACTGCACTTTGAGGCACCATAGATGAGCCTAGGGAGAATCACAGAACATGAGGTAAATTGGAAAGCAAAAGACAGATATCCTATCATATCACTTATAGGTGTTACCTAACTACTGACAAAAATGGACATATTTCCACCGACAAAGACACACAGAGACTTTAAAAAACAAACTATGTGTATCTAAGAGGAAAGGTGGTAGCAACGGATGAATTAAGATTAGATTTACCATACCTATAGAAATACAGATTAAGTACATATATCAAAAAGACGGAGCACATAGCAAGGCAGGTCTTCGGAACACTCTGTCACCTTTTACGTGGGAAAAGGATCTGCACGTGAATAGATATATATGATGCACAAATGAACCAGACTGTGTACACCTAGGACAAACTGTATCCTGATCATTACCCCGATTAAAACAACGAACAGGAAGTAATGAGACACAGACTTCAGGGGTTTTGCCTGGCACATTCCATTCTAATTTACAACCTGGGAACACGACCTCCAGAAAGGCTGTGCTGCCCTAGGAACCAGATTTGGGAATGGAGAAATGCTGCCGCCTTGTGGCCGTTTCCCACAACAGCAGCTTTAAACCCAGGGCTAATGGTCACTAAATATTCACCAAACTTGCAGGTCTGTAAATTACACCTGGCCTCCAAAAGAATCCTGGGGTCAAAAATCGACCAAAAATTCAAAAGAGGGCAACCTTCCAAGAAGACAATTTCAAGAGGTACATTGTTCTCACACTTTTTTCTTTGTTTTTCCTAAAGAAAAGAGGAAGGTGTGGAAAGATGCTGAACATTAGGGATTATTAAAGACATACAAATCCAAATTACAGAAACCTATCAGCTCACACCAGTCAGAAAGGCCACAAGCAAACATTCTGCAAACAATAGATGCTGAAGGGGTTGTGGAGAAATGCATACCCTTGGTGCTAATTGGGATGTGGTAAGAGCCGCTAATGAAAAAACACAATGGAGGTGCTTTGAAAAGGGAAACATTGAGCTAGCAGTCAATCAGTCACACCCACTGCCGGGCCTACCCCCCTGAGAAAATGAGAATCAAAAAGTCACAGGCTGGCAATCCTGCGCTCCAGCAATACTTACCGTAGCCAACACTTGGAAGCAACGAAAACGTCCATCAACAGAGGAATGCACCCAGAAGAAGCCGTCCATGTACGCAACGGAATGTGACTCCACTAAAAAATATAAATTAAATTAAAACATCAAACGTAAGTAAGGACACAAGGTTTGGGGCGTTTATCAGGGCACACGGCACTCTAATTTGTATCTGAGGAGCACCACTGGCAGGAAGGTCTGCTTCCCTAGGTACCAGGGTGGGGAACGTAGAAATACTGCGGCCCTCTAGCCGATACCTGCAACAGCAGCTTCGAAATCTCTGCTAATGGTCACTTCATATGCACAAGTACCGCAGGGCTGCAAAGGAAACCTGCCCTCAAAATGTCCTGACGCGGGTGAAGGCCAAAACATTTCAAAATGTGGCACGTATTTCAAGAGAACAATCTGAAGACGTAAGCTGTAATAACGGTTTGAAAAATAAAAGGACGTGCCCGAAAGCTCCATTTCAAGGGATTATGAGACACATGCGGATCCAACCACAAAGAGGTATCAGCTCACCCCGCTAAGAATAACCATCAGCAAAGAAACTACAAACGCTCAGTGCTGAAGAGGTTGTGGAGAAATGCATACCCTCAATTTGAAGTGGGACGTAACCTGGTAAGAGCCACCAATGGGAAGAGAATGGATGTGTCTTTAAAAGGTAAACCCTGAGCTACTATATGATCCATCAGGCCCACTCCTCGGCCTGTAACCTAAGAAGACAGAATTGGAAAGACACAGGCAGGAAATATGCCCTGCAGCAGGATGACAATAGCCAAGACACGGACTCAGCCAAAAAGTCCACCAAGAGATGAGTGGACAGAGAAGAAGTGGTACGTGTACAGATGGAATATTAGCCAAGGAAAAAAATGAAACAATGACATTTGCAGCACGGTAGATGAGTCTAGAGGTAATCATGCAACTGGTAGCAAGTGAGAAAGCGAAAGACACATATCCTATCGTATCCCTTATAGGTGTTACCTAAAAATTGATACCAGTGAAGATATTTCCACAGAGAAATGTAATCACAGATTCATTAAGCAAACTTACGGTTCACCAAACGGAAAGGTGTGAGGATTGGATACATTAGGATGTTGGGGTTAACAGAGATATGCAAACACACGTGAAACGTATCATCACCAAAGACCTACGGCATACCAAGAGGAGACTACTCAACATTGGGTCATAACCTACATGGGAAAAGGATCCGAAGAAGACTAGATACATGTATGTGTGTGAAAGAATCACATCTTGCACACGCCTAGAGCAAACAAAACACTGTAATCAAATTTTCTCTGATACAAAATAAAAATTAAATTAAAACAAAACGAACAGCAAGGAATGAGACATAAACCTAAGGGGCTTCTTCCCGGCACATTCCGTTCTAATTTACAAGCTACAACACAACTTCCGTTATGGCTCTGCTGCCCTAGTAACCAGATTTGGTAAGGAGAAGTGCTGCCGCCTTCTGGCCGTTTCACACAACAGCGCTAATGGTCACTTAATATTCAAACTAATTGCAGGCCTGTAAATGACACCCTGCCATCTAAAAAAACATCCTGGGGGCGTAAATCGACCAGAAAATTCAAACGACGTCCACATTTCAAGAAGACATCTCAAGAGGCATATTTTATGCACGTTGTGTCTTTTCTTTCTTTTTTTCTTCAAAATAAAAGGGAATTGAACAATGCTCAACATCAGCAATTAATAAAGCCATGAAACTCCAACCTACATAAATGTTCACCTCACAGCCGTCAGAATGACCTTCAGCAGAAAGTCTACAAAGAATAAATGCTGAAGGGGTTTCAGAGAACTGTGTACCCTCTAGCTGCCGGGGGGATGTCAACTTGTAGCAGCCAGTAGTGAGAACATAACGGAAGTGCGTTTAAGGGTAAAACTTGAGCTACCGTGTGATCTGGTAGGTCCTCTGATGCGCCGCCTATCACCTGAGCAGAGCAGAATGGAAAAGACACAGGCTGGCAATCCTGCCCTGCAGGAACCTTTAACATAGCCAACACTTGGAAGAACCCGATAAAGGTCCATCAGCAGAAAAATGCACAAAGAGGAAGTGGTCCACGTAAACAATGGAGTATTAGCTATGGAAAACGATGAAACAGTGCCCTTTGCACCACGATAGAAGGACGTAGAGACAACCACCCAACTTGAAGAAAGAAACCGAAAGACAGATATACTATGACGTCACTCATAGGTGTTATCTAAAAAGTGATACTCATGAACTTATTTCCAAGAGAAGGAAAAGCACGGATTGAGGAAACAAAATGATCTTTAACGAAATGGAAAGGTGTAAGGAATGGGTGAATTAGGATACGGGGGTTAACAGACATGTACTGATACATATGACATATATAATCACAAAATCCTATGGGATACCAACAGAGGTCTACTCAACACGGTATAATAACCTTTCCTTTGGGAAGGATCCAAAGATGAACAGACGGATACGTTGATATGATGAACCAGATTCTGTACGCCTAGCAGAAACTGCATGATATATCAGATTTGCTCTGATAATTAATAAAAATTAAATTAAAAAAAAAAACGAACACGAAGTAGGAGATATAATCTCTTGGGGGTCTGCCCTCGCCCTGGCACATTCCACTCTAATTTGCAGCCCACTAACAGGATTTCCAGGAAGGCTCTGCTGCCCAAAAACCCAGAGTTGGAAATGGAGGAATGCTTCCGCCTTGTGGCCGTTTCCCGCAAGAGCGGCTTTCAGCCCACAGCTAACGGTCCCTTAACATTCACAAGGACTCAGGGCTGTAGAGGACACCTGCCCTCAAAACATGTCCTGAGGTAGGGAATGGCCAGAAAATCCAAAACAGGCAAAATGTTCAGGAAGATAACGTGAAGAGGTAAGTTTTACTCACTCTCTTTAAAAGGAAAAGGAAAATGGATAAAAGCTCAACATCAGGATATATTAGACTCATGCAAATCTAATCTACAAAAAGGTTTCAACTCACACCAGTCGACTGACCATCATCAAAAAGTCTTCAAACAGTAAGTGCTGAAGGGGTTTTAGAGAACTGTGTACCCTCTGGCTGCTGGTGAGATGTAAAGTGGTAACAGCCAATAATGAGAACAGAAAGGAGCTGCGTTTAAAAGTAAAAACGGAGCTCCCATTCGACGCAGCAGGCCCACCGCTGGGCCTCTCACCCGACAAGACCAGAATCCAGAGGACACAGGCTGCAAAAGCTGCACTGCGGCCTTATTCACAATAGCCAAGACATGGAGGCAACCTAGATGTCCATCAACAGATGAATGGATAAGGAAGAAGTGGTCCATGTACACAATGGACTACTAGCCATGTAAAACAATGAAACACTGCACTTTGAGGCACCATAGATGAGCCTAGGGAGAATCACAGAACATGAGGTAAATTGGAAAGCAAAAGACAGATATCCTATCATATCACTTATAGGTGTTACCTAACTACTG
Source organism: Lagenorhynchus albirostris (assembly GCF_949774975.1). NCBI lineage: Eukaryota > Metazoa > Chordata > Mammalia > Artiodactyla > Delphinidae > Lagenorhynchus > Lagenorhynchus albirostris. The sequence goes on along the minus strand of NC_083102.1, from coordinate 80,261,724 downwards.
ACAAAAATGGACATATTTCCACCGACAAAGACACACAGAGACTTTAAAAAACAAACTATGTGTATCTAAGAGGAAAGGTGGTAGCAACGGATGAATTAAGATTAGATTTACCATACCTATAGAAATACAGATTAAGTACATATATCAAAAAGACGGAGCACATAGCAAGGCAGGTCTTCGGAACACTCTGTCACCTTTTACGTGGGAAAAGGATCTGCACGTGAATAGATATATATGATGCACAAATGAACCAGACTGTGTACACCTAGGACAAACTGTATCCTGATCATTACCCCGATTAAAACAACGAACAGGAAGTAATGAGACACAGACTTCAGGGGTTTTGCCTGGCACATTCCATTCTAATTTACAACCTGGGAACACGACCTCCAGAAAGGCTGTGCTGCCCTAGGAACCAGATTTGGGAATGGAGAAATGCTGCCGCCTTGTGGCCGTTTCCCACAACAGCAGCTTTAAACCCAGGGCTAATGGTCACTAAATATTCACCAAACTTGCAGGTCTGTAAATTACACCTGGCCTCCAAAAGAATCCTGGGGTCAAAAATCGACCAAAAATTCAAAAGAGGGCAACCTTCCAAGAAGACAATTTCAAGAGGTACATTGTTCTCACACTTTTTTCTCTGTTTTTCCTAAAGAAAAGAGGAAGGTGTGGAAAGATGCTGAACATTAGGGATTATTAAAGACATACAAATCCAAATTACAGAAACCTATCAGCTCACACCAGTCAGAAAGGCCACAAGCAAACATTCTGCAAACAATAGATGCTGAAGGGGTTGTGGAGAAATGCATACCCTTGGTGCTAATTGGGATGTGGTAAGAGCCGCTAATGAAAAAACACAATGGAGGTGCTTTGAAAAGGGAAACATTGAGCTAGCAGTCAATCAGTCACACCCACTGCCGGGCCTACCCCCCTGAGAAAATGAGAATCAAAAAGTCACAGGCTGGCAATCCTGCGCTCCAGCAATACTTACCGTAGCCAACACTTGGAAGCAACGAAAACGTCCATCAACAGAGGAATGCACCCAGAAGAAGCCGTCCATGTACGCAACGGAATGTGACTCCACTAAAAAATATAAATTAAATTAAAACATCAAACGTAAGTAAGGACACAAGGTTTGGGGCGTTTATCAGGGCACACGGCACTCTAATTTGTATCTGAGGAGCACCACTGGCAGGAAGGTCTGCTTCCCTAGGTACCAGGGTGGGGAACGTAGAAATACTGCGGCCCTCTAGCCGATACCTGCAACAGCAGCTTCGAAATCTCTGCTAATGGTCACTTCATATGCACAAGTACCGCAGGGCTGCAAAGGAAACCTGCCCTCAAAATGTCCTGACGCGGGTGAAGGCCAAAACATTTCAAAATGTGGCACGTATTTCAAGAGAACAATCTGAAGACGTAAGCTGTAATAACGGTTTGAAAAATAAAAGGACGTGCCCGAAAGCTCCATTTCAAGGGATTATGAGACACATGCGGATCCAACCACAAAGAGGTATCAGCTCACCCCGCTAAGAATAACCATCAGCAAAGAAACTACAAACGCTCAGTGCTGAAGAGGTTGTGGAGAAATGCATACCCTCAATTTGAAGTGGGACGTAACCTGGTAAGAGCCACCAATGGGAAGAGAATGGATGTGTCTTTAAAAGGTAAACCCTGAGCTACTATATGATCCATCAGGCCCACTCCTCGGCCTGTAACCTAAGAAGACAGAATTGGAAAGACACAGGCAGGAAATATGCCCTGCAGCAGGATGACAATAGCCAAGACACGGACTCAGCCAAAAAGTCCACCAAGAGATGAGTGGACAGAGAAGAAGTGGTACGTGTACAGATGGAATATTAGCCAAGGAAAAAAATGAAACAATGACATTTGCAGCACGGTAGATGAGTCTAGAGGTAATCATGCAACTGGTAGCAAGTGAGAAAGCGAAAGACACATATCCTATCGTATCCCTTATAGGTGTTACCTAAAAATTGATACCAGTGAAGATATTTCCACAGAGAAATGTAATCACAGATTCATTAAGCAAACTTACGGTTCACCAAACGGAAAGGTGTGAGGATTGGATACATTAGGATGTTGGGGTTAACAGAGATATGCAAACACACGTGAAACGTATCATCACCAAAGACCTACGGCATACCAAGAGGAGACTACTCAACATTGGGTCATAACCTACATGGGAAAAGGATCCGAAGAAGACTAGATACATGTATGTGTGTGAAAGAATCACATCTTGCACACGCCTAGAGCAAACAAAACACTGTAATCAAATTTTCTCTGATACAAAATAAAAATTAAATTAAAACAAAACGAACAGCAAGGAATGAGACATAAACCTAAGGGGCTTCTTCCCGGCACATTCCGTTCTAATTTACAAGCTACAACACAACTTCCGTTATGGCTCTGCTGCCCTAGTAACCAGATTTGGTAAGGAGAAGTGCTGCCGCCTTCTGGCCGTTTCACACAACAGCGCTAATGGTCACTTAATATTCAAACTAATTGCAGGCCTGTAAATGACACCCTGCCATCTAAAAAAACATCCTGGGGGCGTAAATCGACCAGAAAATTCAAACGACGTCCACATTTCAAGAAGACATCTCAAGAGGCATATTTTATGCACGTTGTGTCTTTTCTTTCTTTTTTTCTTCAAAATAAAAGGGAATTGAACAATGCTCAACATCAGCAATTAATAAAGCCATGAAACTCCAACCTACATAAATGTTCACCTCACAGCCGTCAGAATGACCTTCAGCAGAAAGTCTACAAAGAATAAATGCTGAAGGGGTTTCAGAGAACTGTGTACCCTCTAGCTGCCGGGGGGATGTCAACTTGTAGCAGCCAGTAGTGAGAACATAACGGAAGTGCGTTTAAGGGTAAAACTTGAGCTACCGTGTGATCTGGTAGGTCCTCTGATGCGCCGCCTATCACCTGAGCAGAGCAGAATGGAAAAGACACAGGCTGGCAATCCTGCCCTGCAGGAACCTTTAACATAGCCAACACTTGGAAGAACCCGATAAAGGTCCATCAGCAGAAAAATGCACAAAGAGGAAGTGGTCCACGTAAACAATGGAGTATTAGCTATGGAAAACGATGAAACAGTGCCCTTTGCACCACGATAGAAGGACGTAGAGACAACCACCCAACTTGAAGAAAGAAACCGAAAGACAGATATACTATGACGTCACTCATAGGTGTTATCTAAAAAGTGATACTCATGAACTTATTTCCAAGAGAAGGAAAAGCACGGATTGAGGAAACAAAATGATCTTTAACGAAATGGAAAGGTGTAAGGAATGGGTGAATTAGGATACGGGGGTTAACAGACATGTACTGATACATATGACATATATAATCACAAAATCCTATGGGATACCAACAGAGGTCTACTCAACACGGTATAATAACCTTTCCTTTGGGAAGGATCCAAAGATGAACAGACGGATACGTTGATATGATGAACCAGATTCTGTACGCCTAGCAGAAACTGCATGATATATCAGATTTGCTCTGATAATTAATAAAAATTAAATTAAAAAAAAAAACAAACACGAAGTAGGAGATATAATCTCTTGGGGGTCTGCCCTCGCCCTGGCACATTCCACTCTAATTTGCAGCCCACTAACAGGATTTCCAGGAAGGCTCTGCTGCCCAAAAACCCAGAGTTGGAAATGGAGGAATGCTTCCGCCTTGTGGCCGTTTCCCGCAAGAGCGGCTTTCAGCCCACAGCTAACGGTCCCTTAACATTCACAAGGACTCAGGGCTGTAGAGGACACCTGCCCTCAAAACATGTCCTGAGGTAGGGAATGGCCAGAAAATCCAAAACAGGCAAAATGTTCAGGAAGATAACGTGAAGAGGTAAGTTTTACTCACTCTCTTTAAAAGGAAAAGGAAAATGGATAAAAGCTCAACATCAGGATATATTAGACTCATGCAAATCTAATCTACAAAAAGGTTTCAACTCACACCAGTCGACTGACCATCATCAAAAAGTCTTCAAACAGTAAGTGCTGAAGGGGTTTTAGAGAACTGTGTACCCTCTGGCTGCTGGTGAGATGTAAAGTGGTAACAGCCAATAATGAGAACAGAAAGGAGCTGCGTTTAAAAGTAAAAACGGAGCTCCCATTCGACGCAGCAGGCCCACCGCTGGGCCTCTCACCCGACAAGACCAGAATCCAGAGGACACAGGCTGCAAAAGCTGCACTGCGGCCTTATTCACAATAGCCAAGACATGGAGGCAACCTAGATGTCCATCAACAGATGAATGGATAAGGAAGAAGTGGTCCATGTACACAATGGACTACTAGCCATGTAAAACAATGAAACACTGCACTTTGAGGCACCATAGATGAGCCTAGGGAGAATCACAGAACATGAGGTAAATTGGAAAGCAAAAGACAGATATCCTATCATATCACTTATAGGTGTTACCTAACTACTGACAAAAATGGACATATTTCCACCGACAAAGACACACAGAGACTTTAAAAAACAAACTATGTGTATCTAAGAGGAAAGGTGGTAGCAACGGATGAATTAAGATTAGATTTACCATACCTATAGAAATACAGATTAAGTACATATATCAAAAAGACGGAGCACATAGCAAGGCAGGTCTTCGGAACACTCTGTCACCTTTTACGTGGGAAAAGGATCTGCACGTGAATAGATATATATGATGCACAAATGAACCAGACTGTGTACACCTAGGACAAACTGTATCCTGATCATTACCCCGATTAAAACAACGAACAGGAAGTAATGAGACACAGACTTCAGGGGTTTTGCCTGGCACATTCCATTCTAATTTACAACCTGGGAACACGACCTCCAGAAAGGCTGTGCTGCCCTAGGAACCAGATTTGGGAATGGAGAAATGCTGCCGCCTTGTGGCCGTTTCCCACAACAGCAGCTTTAAACCCAGGGCTAATGGTCACTAAATATTCACCAAACTTGCAGGTCTGTAAATTACACCTGGCCTCCAAAAGAATCCTGGGGTCAAAAATCGACCAAAAATTCAAAAGAGGGCAACCTTCCAAGAAGACAATTTCAAGAGGTACATTGTTCTCACACTTTTTTCTTTGTTTTTCCTAAAGAAAAGAGGAAGGTGTGGAAAGATGCTGAACATTAGGGATTATTAAAGACATACAAATCCAAATTACAGAAACCTATCAGCTCACACCAGTCAGAAAGGCCACAAGCAAACATTCTGCAAACAATAGATGCTGAAGGGGTTGTGGAGAAATGCATACCCTTGGTGCTAATTGGGATGTGGTAAGAGCCGCTAATGAAAAAACACAATGGAGGTGCTTTGAAAAGGGAAACATTGAGCTAGCAGTCAATCAGTCACACCCACTGCCGGGCCTACCCCCCTGAGAAAATGAGAATCAAAAAGTCACAGGCTGGCAATCCTGCGCTCCAGCAATACTTACCGTAGCCAACACTTGGAAGCAACGAAAACGTCCATCAACAGAGGAATGCACCCAGAAGAAGCCGTCCATGTACGCAACGGAATGTGACTCCACTAAAAAATATAAATTAAATTAAAACATCAAACGTAAGTAAGGACACAAGGTTTGGGGCGTTTATCAGGGCACACGGCACTCTAATTTGTATCTGAGGAGCACCACTGGCAGGAAGGTCTGCTTCCCTAGGTACCAGGGTGGGGAACGTAGAAATACTGCGGCCCTCTAGCCGATACCTGCAACAGCAGCTTCGAAATCTCTGCTAATGGTCACTTCATATGCACAAGTACCGCAGGGCTGCAAAGGAAACCTGCCCTCAAAATGTCCTGACGCGGGTGAAGGCCAAAACATTTCAAAATGTGGCACGTATTTCAAGAGAACAATCTGAAGACGTAAGCTGTAATAACGGTTTGAAAAATAAAAGGACGTGCCCGAAAGCTCCATTTCAAGGGATTATGAGACACATGCGGATCCAACCACAAAGAGGTATCAGCTCACCCCGCTAAGAATAACCATCAGCAAAGAAACTACAAACGCTCAGTGCTGAAGAGGTTGTGGAGAAATGCATACCCTCAATTTGAAGTGGGACGTAACCTGGTAAGAGCCACCAATGGGAAGAGAATGGATGTGTCTTTAAAAGGTAAACCCTGAGCTACTATATGATCCATCAGGCCCACTCCTCGGCCTGTAACCTAAGAAGACAGAATTGGAAAGACACAGGCAGGAAATATGCCCTGCAGCAGGATGACAATAGCCAAGACACGGACTCAGCCAAAAAGTCCACCAAGAGATGAGTGGACAGAGAAGAAGTGGTACGTGTACAGATGGAATATTAGCCAAGGAAAAAAATGAAACAATGACATTTGCAGCACGGTAGATGAGTCTAGAGGTAATCATGCAACTGGTAGCAAGTGAGAAAGCGAAAGACACATATCCTATCGTATCCCTTATAGGTGTTACCTAAAAATTGATACCAGTGAAGATATTTCCACAGAGAAATGTAATCACAGATTCATTAAGCAAACTTACGGTTCACCAAACGGAAAGGTGTGAGGATTGGATACATTAGGATGTTGGGGTTAACAGAGATATGCAAACACACGTGAAACGTATCATCACCAAAGACCTACGGCATACCAAGAGGAGACTACTCAACATTGGGTCATAACCTACATGGGAAAAGGATCCGAAGAAGACTAGATACATGTATGTGTGTGAAAGAATCACATCTTGCACACGCCTAGAGCAAACAAAACACTGTAATCAAATTTTCTCTGATACAAAATAAAAATTAAATTAAAACAAAACGAACAGCAAGGAATGAGACATAAACCTAAGGGGCTTCTTCCCGGCACATTCCGTTCTAATTTACAAGCTACAACACAACTTCCGTTATGGCTCTGCTGCCCTAGTAACCAGATTTGGTAAGGAGAAGTGCTGCCGCCTTCTGGCCGTTTCACACAACAGCGCTAATGGTCACTTAATATTCAAACTAATTGCAGGCCTGTAAATGACACCCTGCCATCTAAAAAAACATCCTGGGGGCGTAAATCGACCAGAAAATTCAAACGACGTCCACATTTCAAGAAGACATCTCAAGAGGCATATTTTATGCACGTTGTGTCTTTTCTTTCTTTTTTTCTTCAAAATAAAAGGGAATTGAACAATGCTCAACATCAGCAATTAATAAAGCCATGAAACTCCAACCTACATAAATGTTCACCTCACAGCCGTCAGAATGACCTTCAGCAGAAAGTCTACAAAGAATAAATGCTGAAGGGGTTTCAGAGAACTGTGTACCCTCTAGCTGCCGGGGGGATGTCAACTTGTAGCAGCCAGTAGTGAGAACATAACGGAAGTGCGTTTAAGGGTAAAACTTGAGCTACCGTGTGATCTGGTAGGTCCTCTGATGCGCCGCCTATCACCTGAGCAGAGCAGAATGGAAAAGACACAGGCTGGCAATCCTGCCCTGCAGGAACCTTTAACATAGCCAACACTTGGAAGAACCCGATAAAGGTCCATCAGCAGAAAAATGCACAAAGAGGAAGTGGTCCACGTAAACAATGGAGTATTAGCTATGGAAAACGATGAAACAGTGCCCTTTGCACCACGATAGAAGGACGTAGAGACAACCACCCAACTTGAAGAAAGAAACCGAAAGACAGATATACTATGACGTCACTCATAGGTGTTATCTAAAAAGTGATACTCATGAACTTATTTCCAAGAGAAGGAAAAGCACGGATTGAGGAAACAAAATGATCTTTAACGAAATGGAAAGGTGTAAGGAATGGGTGAATTAGGATACGGGGGTTAACAGACATGTACTGATACATATGACATATATAATCACAAAATCCTATGGGATACCAACAGAGGTCTACTCAACACGGTATAATAACCTTTCCTTTGGGAAGGATCCAAAGATGAACAGACGGATACGTTGATATGATGAACCAGATTCTGTACGCCTAGCAGAAACTGCATGATATATCAGATTTGCTCTGATAATTAATAAAAATTAAATTAAAAAAAAAAACGAACACGAAGTAGGAGATATAATCTCTTGGGGGTCTGCCCTCGCCCTGGCACATTCCACTCTAATTTGCAGCCCACTAACAGGATTTCCAGGAAGGCTCTGCTGCCCAAAAACCCAGAGTTGGAAATGGAGGAATGCTTCCGCCTTGTGGCCGTTTCCCGCAAGAGCGGCTTTCAGCCCACAGCTAACGGTCCCTTAACATTCACAAGGACTCAGGGCTGTAGAGGACACCTGCCCTCAAAACATGTCCTGAGGTAGGGAATGGCCAGAAAATCCAAAACAGGCAAAATGTTCAGGAAGATAACGTGAAGAGGTAAGTTTTACTCACTCTCTTTAAAAGGAAAAGGAAAATGGATAAAAGCTCAACATCAGGATATATTAGACTCATGCAAATCTAATCTACAAAAAGGTTTCAACTCACACCAGTCGACTGACCATCATCAAAAAGTCTTCAAACAGTAAGTGCTGAAGGGGTTTTAGAGAACTGTGTACCCTCTGGCTGCTGGTGAGATGTAAAGTGGTAACAGCCAATAATGAGAACAGAAAGGAGCTGCGTTTAAAAGTAAAAACGGAGCTCCCATTCGACGCAGCAGGCCCACCGCTGGGCCTCTCACCCGACAAGACCAGAATCCAGAGGACACAGGCTGCAAAAGCTGCACTGCGGCCTTATTCACAATAGCCAAGACATGGAGGCAACCTAGATGTCCATCAACAGATGAATGGATAAGGAAGAAGTGGTCCATGTACACAATGGACTACTAGCCATGTAAAACAATGAAACACTGCACTTTGAGGCACCATAGATGAGCCTAGGGAGAATCACAGAACATGAGGTAAATTGGAAAGCAAAAGACAGATATCCTATCATATCACTTATAGGTGTTACCTAACTACTGACAAAAATGGACATATTTCCACCGACAAAGACACACAGAGACTTTAAAAAACAAACTATGTGTATCTAAGAGGAAAGGTGGTAGCAACGGATGAATTAAGATTAGATTTACCATACCTATACAAATACAGATTAAGTACATATATCAAAAAGACGGAGCACATAGCAAGGCAGGTCTTCGGAACACTCTGTCACCTTTTACGTGGGAAAAGGATCTGCACGTGAATAGATATATATGATGCACAAATGAACCAGACTGTGTACACCTAGGACAAACTGTATCCTGATCATTACCCCGATTAAAACAACGAACAGGAAGTAATGAGACACAGACTTCAGGGGTTTTGCCTGGCACATTCCATTCTAATTTACAACCTGGGAACACGACCTCCAGAAAGGCTGTGCTGCCCTAGGAACCAGATTTGGGAATGGAGAAATGCTGCCGCCTTGTGGCCGTTTCCCACAACAGCAGCTTTAAACCCAGGGCTAATGGTCACTAAATATTCACCAAACTTGCAGGTCTGTAAATTACACCTGGCCTCCAAAAGAATCCTGGGGTCAAAAATCGACCAAAAATTCAAAAGAGGGCAACCTTCCAAGAAGACAATTTCAAGAGGTACATTGTTCTCACACTTTTTTCTTTGTTTTTCCTAAAGAAAAGAGGAAGGTGTGGAAAGATGCTGAACATTAGGGATTATTAAAGACATACAAATCCAAATTACAGAAACCTATCAGCTCACACCAGTCAGAAAGGCCACAAGCAAACATTCTGCAAACAATAGATGCTGAAGGGGTTGTGGAGAAATGCATACCCTTGGTGCTAATTGGGATGTGGTAAGAGCCGCTAATGAAAAAACACAATGGAGGTGCTTTGAAAAGGGAAACATTGAGCTAGCAGTCAATCAGTCACACCCACTGCCGGGCCTACCCCCCTGAGAAAATGAGAATCAAAAAGTCACAGGCTGGCAATCCTGCGCTCCAGCAATACTTACCGTAGCCAACACTTGGAAGCAACGAAAACGTCCATCAACAGAGGAATGCACCCAGAAGAAGCCGTCCATGTACGCAACGGAATGTGACTCCACTAAAAAATATAAATTAAATTAAAACATCAAACGTAAGTAAGGACACAAGGTTTGGGGCGTTTATCAGGGCACACTGCACTCTAATTTGTATCTGAGGAGCACCACTGGCAGGAAGGTCTGCTTCCCTAGGTACCAGGGTGGGGAACGTAGAAATACTGCGGCCCTCTAGCCGATACCTGCAACAGCAGCTTCGAAATCTCTGCTAATGGTCACTTCATATGCACAAGTACCGCAGGGCTGCAAAGGAAACCTGCCCTCAAAATGTCCTGACGCGGGTGAAGGCCAAAACATTTCAAAATGTGGCACGTATTTCAAGAGAACAATCTGAAGACGTAAGCTGTAATAACGGTTTGAAAAATAAAAGGACGTGCCCGAAAGCTCCATTTCAAGGGATTATGAGACACATGCGGATCCAACCACAAAGAGGTATCAGCTCACCCCGCTAAGAATAACCATCAGCAAAGAAACTACAAACGCTCAGTGCTGAAGAGGTTGTGGAGAAATGCATACCCTCAATTTGAAGTGGGACGTAACCTGGTAAGAGCCACCAATGGGAAGAGAATGGATGTGTCTTTAAAAGGTAAACCCTGAGCTACTATATGATCCATCAGGCCCACTCCTCGGCCTGTAACCTAAGAAGACAGAATTGGAAAGACACAGGCAGGAAATATGCCCTGCAGCAGGATGACAATAGCCAAGACACGGACTCAGCCAAAAAGTCCACCAAGAGATGAGTGGACAGAGAAGAAGTGGTACGTGTACAGATGGAATATTAGCCAAGGAAAAAAATGAAACAATGACATTTGCAGCACGGTAGATGAGTCTAGAGGTAATCATGCAACTGGTAGCAAGTGAGAAAGCGAAAGACACATATCCTATCGTATCCCTTATAGGTGTTACCTAAAAATTGATACCAGTGAAGATATTTCCACAGAGAAATGTAATCACAGATTCATTAAGCAAACTTACGGTTCACCAAACGGAAAGGTGTGAGGATTGGATACATTAGGATGTTGGGGTTAACAGAGATATGCAAACACACGTGAAACGTATCATCACCAAAGACCTACGGCATACCAAGAGGAGACTACTCAACATTGGGTCATAACCTACATGGGAAAAGGATCCGAAGAAGACTAGATACATGTATGTGTGTGAAAGAATCACATCTTGCACACGCCTAGAGCAAACAAAACACTGTAATCAAATTTTCTCTGATACAAAATAAAAATTAAATTAAAACAAAACGAACAGCAAGGAATGAGACATAAACCTAAGGGGCTTCTTCCCGGCACATTCCGTTCTAATTTACAAGCTACAACACAACTTCCGTTATGGCTCTGCTGCCCTAGTAACCAGATTTGGTAAGGAGAAGTGCTGCCGCCTTCTGGCCGTTTCACACAACAGCGCTAATGGTCACTTAATATTCAAACTAATTGCAGGCCTGTAAATGACACCCTGCCATCTAAAAAAACATCCTGGGGGCGTAAATCGACCAGAAAATTCAAACGACGTCCACATTTCAAGAAGACATCTCAAGAGGCATATTTTATGCACGTTGTGTCTTTTCTTTCTTTTTTTCTTCAAAATAAAAGGGAATTGAACAATGCTCAACATCAGCAATTAATAAAGCCATGAAACTCCAACCTACATAAATGTTCACCTCACAGCCGTCAGAATGACCTTCAGCAGAAAGTCTACAAAGAATAAATGCTGAAGGGGTTTCAGAGAACTGTGTACCCTCTAGCTGCCGGGGGGATGTCAACTTGTAGCAGCCAGTAGTGAGAACATAACGGAAGTGCGTTTAAGGGTAAAACTTGAGCTACCGTGTGATCTGGTAGGTCCTCTGATGCGCCGCCTATCACCTGAGCAGAGCAGAATGGAAAAGACACAGGCTGGCAATCCTGCCCTGCAGGAACCTTTAACATAGCCAACACTTGGAAGAACCCGATAAAGGTCCATCAGCAGAAAAATGCACAAAGAGGAAGTGGTCCACGTAAACAATGGAGTATTAGCTATGGAAAACGATGAAACAGTGCCCTTTGCACCACGATAGAAGGACGTAGAGACAACCACCCAACTTGAAGAAAGAAACCGAAAGACAGATATACTATGACGTCACTCATAGGTGTTATCTAAAAAGTGATACTCATGAACTTATTTCCAAGAGAAGGAAAAGCACGGATTGAGGAAACAAAATGATCTTTAACGAAATGGAAAGGTGTAAGGAATGGGTGAATTAGGATACGGGGGTTAACAGACATGTACTGATACATATGACATATATAATCACAAAATCCTATGGGATACCAACAGAGGTCTACTCAACACGGTATAATAACCTTTCCTTTGGGAAGGATCCAAAGATGAACAGACGGATACGTTGATATGATGAACCAGATTCTGTACGCCTAGCAGAAACTGCATGATATATCAGATTTGCTCTGATAATTAATAAAAATTAAATTAAAAAAAAAAACGAACACGAAGTAGGAGATATAATCTCTTGGGGGTCTGCCCTCGCCCTGGCACATTCCACTCTAATTTGCAGCCCACTAACAGGATTTCCAGGAAGGCTCTGCTGCCCAAAAACCCAGAGTTGGAAATGGAGGAATGCTTCCGCCTTGTGGCCGTTTCCCGCAAGAGCGGCTTTCAGCCCACAGCTAACGGTCCCTTAACATTCACAAGGACTCAGGGCTGTAGAGGACACCTGCCCTCAAAACATGTCCTGAGGTAGGGAATGGCCAGAAAATCCAAAACAGGCAAAATGTTCAGGAAGATAACGTGAAGAGGTAAGTTTTACTCACTCTCTTTAAAAGGAAAAGGAAAATGGATAAAAGCTCAACATCAGGATATATTAGACTCATGCAAATCTAATCTACAAAAAGGTTTCAACTCACACCAGTCGACTGACCATCATCAAAAAGTCTTCAAACAGTAAGTGCTGAAGGGGTTTTAGAGAACTGTGTACCCTCTGGCTGCTGGTGAGATGTAAAGTGGTAACAGCCAATAATGAGAACAGAAAGGAGCTGCGTTTAAAAGTAAAAACGGAGCTCCCATTCGACGCAGCAGGCCCACCGCTGGGCCTCTCACCCGACAAGACCAGAATCCAGAGGACACAGGCTGCAAAAGCTGCACTGCGGCCTTATTCACAATAGCCAAGACATGGAGGCAACCTAGATGTCCATCAACAGATGAATGGATAAGGAAGAAGTGGTCCATGTACACAATGGATTACTAGCCATGTAAAACAATGAAACACTGCACTTTGAGGCACCATAGATGAGCCTAGGGAGAATCACAGAACATGAGGTAAATTGGAAAGCAAAAGACAGATATCCTATCATATCACTTATAGGTGTTACCTAACTACTGACAAAAATGGACATATTTCCACCGACAAAGACACACAGAGACTTTAAAAAACAAACTATGTGTATCTAAGAGGAAAGGTGGTAGCAACGGATGAATTAAGATTAGATTTACCATACCTATAGAAATACAGATTAATTGGGATGTGGTAAGAGCCACTAATGAAAAAACTCTGATACAAAATAAAAATTAAATTAAAACAAAACGAACAGCAAGTAATGAGACATAAACCTAAGGGGCTTCTTCCTGGCACATTCCGTTCTAATTTACAAGCTACAACACAACTTCCATTATGGCTCTGCTGCCCTAGTAACCAGATTTGGTAAGGAGAAGTGCTGCCTACAGATTAAGTACATATATCAAAAAGACGGAGCACATAGCAAGGCAGGTCTTCGGAACACTCTGTCACCTTTTACATGGGAAAAGGATCTGCACGTGAATAGATATATATGATGCACAAATGAACCAGACTGTGTACACCTAGGACAAACTGTATCCTGATCATTACCCCGATTAAAACAACGAACAGGAAGTAATGAGACACAGACTTCAGGGGTTTTGCCTGGCACATTCCATTCTAATTTACAACCTGGGAACACGACCTCCAGAAAGGCTGTGCTGCCCTAGGAACCAGATTTGGGAATGGAGAAATGCTGCCGCCTTGTGGCCGTTTCCCACAACAGCAGCTTTAAACCCAGGGCTAATGGTCACTAAATATTCACCAAACTTGCAGGTCTGTAAATTACACCTGGCCTCCAAAAGAATCCTGGGGTCAAAAATCGACCAAAAATTCAAAAGAGGGCAACCTTCCAAGAAGACAATTTCAAGAGGTACATTGTTCTCACACTTTTTTCTTTGTTTTTCCTAAAGAAAAGAGGAAGGTGTGGAAAGATGCTGAACATTAGGGATTATTAAAGACATACAAATCCAAATTACAGAAACCTATCAGCTCACACCAGTCAGAAAGGCCACAAGCAAACATTCTGCAAACAATAGATGCTGAAGGGGTTGTGGAGAAATGCATACCCTTGGTGCTAATTGGGATGTGGTAAGAGCCGCTAATGAAAAAACACAATGGAGGTGCTTTGAAAAGGGAAACATTGAGCTAGCAGTCAATCAGTCACACCCACTGCCGGGCCTACCCCCTGAGAAAATGAGAATCAAAAAGTCACAGGCTGGCAATCCTGCACTCCAGCAATACTTACCGTAGCCAACACTTGGAAGCAATGAAAATGTCCATCAACAGAGGAATGCACCCAGAAGAAGCCGTCCATGTACGCAACGGAATGTGACTCCACTAAAAAATATAAATTAAATTAAAACATCAAACGTAAGTAAGGACACAAGGTTTGGGGCGTTTATCAGGGCACACTGCACTCTAATTTGTATCTGAGGAGCACCACTGGCAGGAAGGTCTGCTTCCCTAGGTACCAGGGTGGGGAACGTAGAAATACTGCGGCCCTCTAGCCGATACCTGCAACAGCAGCTTCGAAATCTCTGCTAATGGTCACTTCATATGCACAAGTACCGCAGGGCTGCAAAGGAAACCTGCCCTCAAAATGTCCTGACGCAGGTGAAGGCCAAAACATTTCAAAATGTGGCACGTATTTCAAGAGAACAATCTGAAGACGTAAGCTGTAATAACGGTTTGAAAAATAAAAGGACGTGCCCGAAAGCTCCATTTCAAGGGATTATGAGACACATGCGGATCCAACCACAAAGAGGTATCAGCTCACCCCGCTAAGAATAACCATCAGCAAAGAAACTACAAACGCTCAGTGCTGAAGAGGTTGTGGAGAAATGCATACCCTCAATTTGAAGTGGGACGTAACCTGGTAAGAGCCACCAATGGGAAGAGAATGGATGTGTCTTTAAAAGGTAAACCCTGAGCTACTATATGATCCATCAGGCCCACTCCTCGGCCTGTAACCTAAGAAGACAGAATTGGAAAGACACAGGCAGGAAATATGCCCTGCAGCAGGATGACAATAGCCAAGACACGGACTCAGCCAAAAAGTCCACCAAGAGATGAGTGGACAGAGAAGAAGTGGTACGTGTACAGATGGAATATTAGCCAAGGAAAAAAATGAAACAATGACATTTGCAGCACGGTAGATGAGTCTAGAGGTAATCATGCAACTGGTAGCAAGTGAGAAAGCGAAAGACACATATCCTATCGTATCCCTTATAGGTGTTACCTAAAAATTGATACCAGTGAAGATATTTCCACAGAGAAATGTAATCACAGATTCATTAAGCAAACTTACGGTTCACCAAACGGAAAGGTGTGAGGATTGCATACATTAGGATGTTGGGGTTAACAGAGATATGCAAACACACGTGAAATGTATCATCACCAAAGACCTACGGCATACCAAGAGGAGACTACTCAACATTGGGTCATAACCTACATGGGAAAAGGATCCGAAGAAGACTAGATACATGTATGTGTGTGAAAGAATCACATCTTGCACACGCCTAGAGCAAACAAAACATTGTAATCAAATTTTCTCTGATACAAAATAAAAATTAAATTAAAACAAAACGAACAGCAAGGAATGAGACATAAACCTAAGGGGCTTCTTCCCGGCACATTCCGTTCTAATTTACAAGCTACAACACAACTTCCGTTATGGCTCTGCTGCCCTAGTAACCAGATTTGGTAAGGAGAAGTGCTGCCGCCTTCTGGCCGTTTCACCCAACAGCACTAATGGTCACTTAATATTCAAACTAATTGCAGGCCTGTAAATGACACCCTGCCATCTAAAAAAACATCCTGGGGGCGTAAATCGACCAGAAAATTCAAACGACGTCAACATTTCAAGAAGACATCTCAAGAGGCATATTTTATGCACGTTGTGTCTTTTCTTTCTTTTTTTCTTCAAAATAAAAGGGAATTGAACAATGCTCAACATCAGCAATTAATAAAGCCATGAAACTCCAACCTACATAAATGTTCACCTCACAGCCGTCAGAATGACCTTCAGCAAAAAGTCTACAAAGAATAAATGCTGAAGGGGTTTCAGAGAACTGTGTACCCTCTAGCTGCCGGGGGGACGTCAACTTGTAGCAGCCAGTAGTGAGAACATAACGGAAGTGCGTTTAAGGGTAAAAATTGAGCTACCGTGTGATCTGGTAGGTCCTCTGATGCGCCGCCTATCACCTGAGCAGAGCAGAATGGAAAAGACACAGGCTGGCAATCCTGCCCTGCAGGAACCTTTAACATAGCCAACACTTGGAAGAACCCGATAAAGGTCCATCAGCAGAAAAATGCACAAAGAGGAAGTGGTCCACGTAAACAATGGAGTATTAGCTATGGAAAACGATGAAACAGTGCCCTTTGCACCACGATAGAAGGACGTAGAGACAGACAACCACCCAACTTGAAGAAAGAAACCGAAAGACAGATATACTATGACGTCACTCATAGGTGTTATCTAAAAAGTGATACTCATGAACTTATTTCCAAGAGAAGGAAAAGCACGGATTGAGAAAACAAAATGATCTTTAACGAAATGGAAAGGTGTAAGGAATGGGTGAATTAGGATACGGGGGTTAACAGACATGTACTGATACATATGACATATATAATCACAAAATCCTATGGGATACCAACAGAGGTCTACTCAACACGGTATAATAACCTTTCCTTTGGGAAGGATCCAAAGATGAATAGACGGATACGTTGATATGATGAACCAGATTCTGTACACCTAGCAGAAACTGCATGATATATCAAATTTGCTCTGATAATTAATAAAAATTAAATTAAAAAAAAAAACAAACACGAAGTAGGAGATATAATCTCTTGGGGGTCTGCCCTCGCCCTGGCACATTCCACTCTAATTTGCAGCCCACTAACAGGATTTCCAGGAAGGCTCTGCTGCCCAAAATCCCAGAGTTGGAAATGGAGGAATGCTTCCGCCTTGTGGCCGTTTCCCGCAAGAGCGGCTTTAAGCCCACAGCTAACGGTCCCTTAACATTCACAAGGACTCAGGGCTGTAGAGGACACCTGCCCTCAAAACATGTCCTGAGGTAGGGAATGGCCAGAAAATCCAAAACAGGCAAAATGTTCAGGAAGATAACGTGAAGAGGTAAGTTTTACTCACTCTCTTTAAAAGGAAAAGGAAAATGGATAAAAGCTCAACATCAGGATATATTAGACTCATGCAAATCTAATCTACAAAAAGGTTTCAACTCACACCAGTCGACTGACCATCATCAAAAAGTCTTCAAACAGTAAGTGCTGAAGGGGTTTTAGAGAACTGTGTACCCTCTGGCTGCTGGTGAGATGTAAAGTGGTAACAGCCAATAATGAGAACAGAAAGGAGCTGCGTTTAAAAGTAAAAACGGAGCTCCCATTCGACGCAGCAGGCCCACCGCTGGGCCTCTCACCCGACAAGACCAGAATCCAGAGGACACAGGCTGCAAAAGCTGCACTGCGGCCTTATTCACAATAGCCAAGACATGGAGGCAACCTAGATGTCCATCAACAGATGAATGGATAAGGAAGAAGTGGTCCATGTACACAATGGACTACTAGCCATGTAAAACAATGAAACACTGCACTTTGAGGCACCATAGATGAGCCTAGGGAGAATCACAGAACATGAGGTAAATTGGAAAGCAAAAGACAGATATCCTATCATATCACTTATAGGTGTTACCTAACTACTGACAAAAATGGACATATTTCCACCGACAAAGACACACAGAGACTTTAAAAAACAAACTATGTGTATCTAAGAGGAAAGGTGGTAGCAACGGATGAATTAAGATTAGATTTACCATACCTATAGAAATACAGATTAATTGGGATGTGGTAAGAGCCACTAATGAAAAAACTCTGATACAAAATAAAAATTAAATTAAAACAAAACGAACAGCAAGTAATGAGACATAAACCTAAGGGGCTTCTTCCTGGCACATTCCGTTCTAATTTACAAGCTACAACACAACTTCCGTTATGGCTCTGCTGCCCTAGTAACCAGATTTGGTAAGGAGAAGTGCTGCCTACAGATTAAGTACATATATCAAAAAGACGGAGCACATAGCAAGGCAGGTCTTCGGAACACTCTGTCATCTTTTACATGGGAAAAGGATCTGCACGTGAATAGATATATATGATGCACAAATGAACCAGACTGTGTACACCTAGGACAAACTGTATCCTGATCATTACCCCGATTAAAACAACGAACAGGAAGTAACGAGACATAGACTTCAGGGGTTTTGCCTGGCACATTCCATTCTAATTTACAACCTGGGAACACGACCTCCAGAAAGGCTGTGCTGCCCTAGGAACCAGATTTGGGAATGGAGAAATGCTGCCGCCTTGTGGCCGTTTCCCACAACAGCAGCTTTAAACCCAGGGCTAATGGTCACTAAATATTCACCAAACTTGCAGGTCTGTAAATTACACCTGGCCTCCAAAAGAATCCTGGGGTCAAAAATCGACCAAAAATTCAAAAGAGGGCAACCTTCCAAGAAGACAATTTCAAGAGGTACATTGTTCTCACACTTTTTTCTCTGTTTTTCCTAAAGAAAAGAGGAAGGTGTGGAAAGATGCTGAACATTAGGGATTATTAAAGACATACAAATCCAAATTACAGAAACCTATCAGCTCACACCAGTCAGAAAGGCCACAAGCAAACATTCTGCAAACAATAGATGCTGAAGGGGTTGTGGAGAAATGCATACCCTTGGTGCTAATTGGGATGTGGTAAGAGCCGCTAATGAAAAAACACAATGGAGGTGCTTTGAAAAGGGAAACATTGAGCTAGCAGTCAATCAGTCACACCCACTGCCGGGCCTACCCCCTGAGAAAATGAGAATCAAAAAGTCACAGGCTGGCAATCCTGCACTCCAGCAATACTTACCGTAGCCAACACTTGGAAGCAATGAAAATGTCCATCAACAGAGGAATGCACCCAGAAGAAGCCGTCCATGTACGCAACGGAATGTGACTCCACTAAAAAATATAAATTAAATTAAAACATCAAACGTAAGTAAGGACACAAGGTTTGGGGCGTTTATCAGGGCACACTGCACTCTAATTTGTATCTGAGGAGCACCACTGGCAGGAAGGTCTGCTTCCCTAGGTACCAGGGTGGGGAACGTAGAAATACTGCGGCCCTCTAGCCGATACCTGCAACAGCAGCTTCGAAATCTCTGCTAATGGTCACTTCATATGCACAAGTACCGCAGGGCTGCAAAGGAAACCTGCCCTCAAAATGTCCTGACGCGGGTGAAGGCCAAAACATTTCAAAATGTGGCACGTATTTCAAGAGAACAATCTGAAGACGTAAGCTGTAATAACGGTTTGAAAAATAAAAGGACGTGCCCGAAAGCTCCATTTCAAGGGATTATGAGACACATGCGGATCCAACCACAAAGAGGTATCAGCTCACCCCGCTAAGAATAACCATCAGCAAAGAAACTACAAACGCTCAGTGCTGAAGAGGTTGTGGAGAAATGCATACCCTCAATTTGAAGTGGGACGTAACCTGGTAAGAGCCACCAATGGGAAGAGAATGGATGTGTCTTTAAAAGGTAAACCCTGAGCTACTATATGATCCATCAGGCCCACTCCTCGGCCTGTAACCTAAGAAGACAGAATTGGAAAGACACAGGCAGGAAATATGCCCTGCAGCAGGATGACAATAGCCAAGACACGGACTCAGCCAAAAAGTCCACCAAGAGATGAGTGGACAGAGAAGAAGTGGTACGTGTACAGATGGAATATTAGCCAAGGAAAAAAATGAAACAATGACATTTGCAGCACGGTAGATGAGTCTAGAGGTAATCATGCAACTGGTAGCAAGTGAGAAAGCGAAAGACACATATCCTATCGTATCCCTTATAGGTGTTACCTAAAAATTGATACCAGTGAAGATATTTCCACAGAGAAATGTAATCACAGATTCATTAAGCAAACTTACGGTTCACCAAACGGAAAGGTGTGAGGATTGGATACATTAGGATGTTGGGGTTAACAGAGATATGCAAACACACGTGAAATGTATCATCACCAAAGACCTACGGCATACCAAGAGGAGACTACTCAACATTGGGTCATAACCTACATGGGAAAAGGATCCGAAGAAGACTAGATACATGTATGTGTGTGAAAGAATCACATCTTGCACACGCCTAGAGCAAACAAAACATTGTAATCAAATTTTCTCTGATACAAAATAAAAATTAAATTAAAACAAAACGAACAGCAAGGAATGAGACATAAACCTAAGGGGCTTCTTCCCGGCACATTCCGTTCTAATTTACAAGCTACAACACAACTTCCGTTATGGCTCTGCTGCCCTAGTAACCAGATTTGGTAAGGAGAAGTGCTGCCGCCTTCTGGCCGTTTCACCCAACAGCACTAATGGTCACTTAATATTCAAACTAATTGCAGGCCTGTAAATGACACCCTGCCATCTAAAAAAACATCCTGGGGGCGTAAATCGACCAGAAAATTCAAACGACGTCCACATTTCAAGAAGACATCTCAAGAGGCATATTTTATGCACGTTGTGTCTTTTCTTTCTTTTTTTCTTCAAAATAAAAGGGAATTGAACAATGCTCAACATCAGCAATTAATAAAGCCATGAAACTCCAACCTACATAAATGTTCACCTCACAGCCGTCAGAATGACCTTCAGCAAAAAGTCTACAAAGAATAAATGCTGAAGGGGTTTCAGAGAACTGTGTACCCTCTAGCTGCCGGGGGGACGTCAACTTGTAGCAGCCAGTAGTGAGAACATAACGGAAGTGCGTTTAAGGGTAAAAATTGAGCTACCGTGTGATCTGGTAGGTCCTCTGATGCGCCGCCTATCACCTGAGCAGAGCAGAATGGAAAAGACACAGGCTGGCAATCCTGCCCTGCAGGAACCTTTAACATAGCCAACACTTGGAAGAACCCGATAAAGGTCCATCAGCAGAAAAATGCACAAAGAGGAAGTGGTCCACGTAAACAATGGAGTATTAGCTATGGAAAACGATGAAACAGTGCCCTTTGCACCACGATAGAAGGACGTAGAGACAACCACCCAACTTGAAGAAAGAAACCGAAAGACAGATATACTATGACGTCACTCATAGGTGTTATCTAAAAAGTGATACTCATGAACTTATTTCCAAGAGAAGGAAAAGCACGGATTGAGGAAACAAAATGATCTTTAACGAAATGGAAAGGTGTAAGGAATGGGTGAATTAGGATACGGGGGTTAACAGACATGTACTGATACATATGACATATATAATCACAAAATCCTATGGGATACCAACAGAGGTCTACTCAACACGGTATAATAACCTTTCCTTTGGGAAGGATCCAAAGATGAACAGACGGATACGTTGATATGATGAACCAGATTCTGTACACCTAGCAGAAACTGCATGATATATCAAATTTGCTCTGATAATTAATAAAAATTAAATTAAAAAAAAAAACGAACACGAAGTAGGAGATATAATCTCTTGGGGGTCTGCCCTCGCCCTGGCACATTCCACTCTAATTTGCAGCCCACTAACAGGATTTCCAGGAAGGCTCTGCTGCCCAAAAACCCAGAGTTGGAAATGGAGGAATGCTTCCGCCTTGTGGCCGTTTCCCGCAAGAGCGGCTTTCAGCCCACAGCTAACGGTCCCTTAACATTCACAAGGACTCAGGGCTGTAGAGGACACCTGCCCTCAAAACATGTCCTGAGGTAGGGAATGGCCAGAAAATCCAAAACAGGCAAAATGTTCAGGAAGATAACGTGAAGAGGTAAGTTTTACTCACTCTCTTTAAAAGGAAAAGGAAAATGGATAAAAGCTCAACATCAGGATATATTAGACTCATGCAAATCTAATCTACAAAAAGGTTTCAACTCACACCAGTCGACTGACCATCATCAAAAAGTCTTCAAACAGTAAGTGCTGAAGGGGTTTTAGAGAACTGTGTACCCTCTGGCTGCTGGTGAGATGTAAAGTGGTAACAGCCAATAATGAGAACAGAAAGGAGCTGCGTTTAAAAGTAAAAACGGAGCTCCCATTCGACGCAGCAGGCCCACCGCTGGGCCTCTCACCCGACAAGACCAGAATCCAGAGGACACAGGCTGCAAAAGCTGCACTGCGGCCTTATTCACAATAGCCAAGACATGGAGGCAACCTAGATGTCCATCAACAGATGAATGGATAAGGAAGAAGTGGTCCATGTACACAATGGACTACTAGCCATGTAAAACAATGAAACACTGCACTTTGAGGCACCATAGATGAGCCTAGGGAGAATCACAGAACATGAGGTAAATTGGAAAGCAAAAGACAGATATCCTATCATATCACTTATAGGTGTTACCTAACTACTGACAAAAATGGACATATTTCCACCGACAAAGACACACAGAGACTTTAAAAAACAAACTATGTGTATCTAAGAGGAAAGGTGGTAGCAACGGATGAATTAAGATTAGATTTACCATACCTATAGAAATACAGATTAATTGGGATGTGGTAAGAGCCACTAATGAAAAAACTCTGATACAAAATAAAAATTAAATTAAAACAAAACGAACAGCAAGTAATGAGACATAAACCTAAGGGGCTTCTTCCTGGCACATTCCGTTCTAATTTACAAGCTACAACACAACTTCCGTTATGGCTCTGCTGCCCTAGTAACCAGATTTGGTAAGGAGAAGTGCTGCCTACAGATTAAGTACATATATCAAAAAGACGGAGCACATAGCAAGGCAGGTCTTCGGAACACTCTGTCACCTTTTACGTGGGAAAAGGATCTGCACGTGAATAGATATATATGATGCACAAATGAACCAGACTGTGTACACCTAGGACAAACTGTATCCTGATCATTACCCCGATTAAAACAACGAACAGGAAGTAACGAGACACAGACTTCAGGGGTTTTGCCTGGCACATTCCATTCTAATTTACAACCTGGGAACACGACCTCCAGAAAGGCTGTGCTGCCCTAGGAACCAGATTTGGGAATGGAGAAATGCTGCCGCCTTGTGGCCGTTTCCCACAACAGCAGCTTTAAACCCAGGGCTAATGGTCACTAAATATTCACCAAACTTGCAGGTCTGTAAATTACACCTGGCCTCCAAAAGAATCCTGGGGTCAAAAATCGACCAAAAATTCAAAAGAGGGCAACCTTCCAAGAAGACAATTTCAAGAGGTACATTGTTCTCACACTTTTTTCTCTGTTTTTCCTAAAGAAAAGAGGAAGGTGTGGAAAGATGCTGAACATTAGGGATTATTAAAGACATACAAATCCAAATTACAGAAACCTATCAGCTCACACCAGTCAGAAAGGCCACAAGCAAACATTCTGCAAACAATAGATGCTGAAGGGGTTGTGGAGAAATGCATACCCTTGGTGCTAATTGGGATGTGGTAAGAGCCGCTAATGAAAAAACACAATGGAGGTGCTTTGAAAAGGGAAACATTGAGCTAGCAGTCAATCAGTCACACCCACTGCCGGGCCTACCCCCCTGAGAAAATGAGAATCAAAAAGTCACAGGCTGGCAATCCTGCGCTCCAGCAATACTTACCGTAGCCAACACTTGGAAGCAACGAAAACGTCCATCAACAGAGGAATGCACCCAGAAGAAGCCGTCCATGTACGCAACGGAATGTGACTCCACTAAAAAATATAAATTAAATTAAAACATCAAACGTAAGTAAGGACACAAGGTTTGGGGCGTTTATCAGGGCACACTGCACTCTAATTTGTATCTGAGGAGCACCACTGGCAGGAAGGTCTGCTTCCCTAGGTACCAGGGTGGGGAACGTAGAAATACTGCGGCCCTCTAGCCGATACCTGCAACAGCAGCTTCGAAATCTCTGCTAATGGTCACTTCATATGCACAAGTACCGCAGGGCTGCAAAGGAAACCTGCCCTCAAAATGTCCTGACGCAGGTGAAGGCCAAAACATTTCAAAATGTGGCACGTATTTCAAGAGAACAATCTGAAGACGTAAGCTGTAATAACGGTTTGAAAAATAAAAGGACGTGCCCGAAAGCTCCATTTCAAGGGATTATGAGACACATGCGGATCCAACCACAAAGAGGTATCAGCTCACCCCGCTAAGAATAACCATCAGCAAAGAAACTACAAACGCTCAGTGCTGAAGAGGTTGTGGAGAAATGCATACCCTCAATTTGAAGTGGGACGTAACCTGGTAAGAGCCACCAATGGGAAGAGAATGGATGTGTCTTTAAAAGGTAAACCCTGAGCTACTATATGATCCATCAGGCCCACTCCTCGGCCTGTAACCTAAGAAGACAGAATTGGAAAGACACAGGCAGGAAATATGCCCTGCAGCAGGATGACAATAGCCAAGACACGGACTCAGCCAAAAAGTCCACCAAGAGATGAGTGGACAGAGAAGAAGTGGTACGTGTACAGATGGAATATTAGCCAAGGAAAAAAATGAAACAATGACATTTGCAGCACGGTAGATGAGTCTAGAGGTAATCATGCAACTGGTAGCAAGTGAGAAAGCGAAAGACACATATCCTATCGTATCCCTTATAGGTGTTACCTAAAAATTGATACCAGTGAAGATATTTCCACAGAGAAATGTAATCACAGATTCATTAAGCAAACTTACGGTTCACCAAACGGAAAGGTGTGAGGATTGCATACATTAGGATGTTGGGGTTAACAGAGATATGCAAACACACGTGAAATGTATCATCACCAAAGACCTACGGCATACCAAGAGGAGACTACTCAACATTGGGTCATAACCTACATGGGAAAAGGATCCGAAGAAGACTAGATACATGTATGTGTGTGAAAGAATCACATCTTGCACACGCCTAGAGCAAACAAAACATTGTAATCAAATTTTCTCTGATACAAAATAAAAATTAAATTAAAACAAAACGAACAGCAAGGAATGAGACATAAACCTAAGGGGCTTCTTCCCGGCACATTCCGTTCTAATTTACAAGCTACAACACAACTTCCGTTATGGCTCTGCTGCCCTAGTAACCAGATTTGGTAAGGAGAAGTGCTGCCGCCTTCTGGCCGTTTCACCCAACAGCACTAATGGTCACTTAATATTCAAACTAATTGCAGGCCTGTAAATGACACCCTGCCATCTAAAAAAACATCCTGGGGGCGTAAATCGACCAGAAAATTCAAACGACGTCAACATTTCAAGAAGACATCTCAAGAGGCATATTTTATGCACGTTGTGTCTTTTCTTTCTTTTTTTCTTCAAAATAAAAGGGAATTGAACAATGCTCAACATCAGCAATTAATAAAGCCATGAAACTCCAACCTACATAAATGTTCACCTCACAGCCGTCAGAATGACCTTCAGCAAAAAGTCTACAAAGAATAAATGCTGAAGGGGTTTCAGAGAACTGTGTACCCTCTAGCTGCCGGGGGGACGTCAACTTGTAGCAGCCAGTAGTGAGAACATAACGGAAGTGCGTTTAAGGGTAAAAATTGAGCTACCGTGTGATCTGGTAGGTCCTCTGATGCGCCGCCTATCACCTGAGCAGAGCAGAATGGAAAAGACACAGGCTGGCAATCCTGCCCTGCAGGAACCTTTAACATAGCCAACACTTGGAAGAACCCGATAAAGGTCCATCAGCAGAAAAATGCACAAAGAGGAAGTGGTCCACGTAAACAATGGAGTATTAGCTATGGAAAACGATGAAACAGTGCCCTTTGCACCACGATAGAAGGACGTAGAGACAACCACCCAACTTGAAGAAAGAAACCGAAAGACAGATATACTATGACGTCACTCATAGGTGTTATCTAAAAAGTGATACTCATGAACTTATTTCCAAGAGAAGGAAAAGCACGGATTGAGGAAACAAAATGATCTTTAACGAAATGGAAAGGTGTAAGGAATGGGTGAATTAGGATACGGGGGTTAACAGACATGTACTGATACATATGACATATATAATCACAAAATCCTATGGGATACCAACAGAGGTCTACTCAACACGGTATAATAACCTTTCCTTTGGAAAGGATCCAAAGATGAACAGACGGATACGTTGATATGATGAACCAGATTCTGTACACCTAGCAGAAACTGCATGATATATCAGATTTGCTCTGATAATTAATAAAAATTAAATTAAAAAAAAAAACAAACACGAAGTAGGAGATATAATCTCTTGGGGGTCTGCCCTCGCCCTGGCACATTCCACTCTAATTTGCAGCCCACTAACAGGATTTCCAGGAAGGCTCTGCTGCCCAAAAACCCAGAGTTGGAAATGGAGAAATGCTTCCGCCTTGTGGCCGTTTCCCGCAAGAGCGGCTTTCAGCCCACAGCTAACGGTCCCTTAACATTCACAAGGACTCAGGGCTGTAGAGGACACCTGCCCTCAAAACATGTCCTGAGGTAGGGAATGGCCAGAAAATCCAAAACAGGCAAAATGTTCAGGAAGATAACGTGAAGAGGTAAGTTTTACTCACTCTCTTTAAAAGGAAAAGGAAAATGGATAAAAGCTCAACATCAGGATATATTAGACTCATGCAAATCTAATCTACAAAAAGGTTTCAACTCACACCAGTCGACTGACCATCATCAAAAAGTCTTCAAACAGTAAGTGCTGAAGGGGTTTTAGAGAACTGTGTACCCTCTGGCTGCTGGTGAGATGTAAAGTGGTAACAGCCAATAATGAGAACAGAAAGGAGCTGCGTTTAAAAGTAAAAACGGAGCTCCCATTCGACGCAGCAGGCCCACCGCTGGGCCTCTCACCCGACAAGACCAGAATCCAGAGGACACAGGCTGCAAAAGCTGCACTGCGGCCTTATTCACAATAGCCAAGACATGGAGGCAACCTAGATGTCCATCAACAGATGAATGGATAAGGAAGAAGTGGTCCATGTACACAATGGACTACTAGCCATGTAAAACAATGAAACACTGCACTTTGAGGCACCATAGATGAGCCTAGGGAGAATCACAGAACATGAGGTAAATTGGAAAGCAAAAGACAGATATCCTATCATATCACTTATAGGTGTTACCTAACTACTGACAAAAATGGACATATTTCCACCGACAAAGACACACAGAGACTTTAAAAAACAAACTGTGTATCTAAGAGGAAAGGTGGTAGCAACGGATGAATTAAGATTAGATTTACCATACCTATAGAAATACAGATTAAGTACATATATCAAAAAGACGGAGCACATAGCAAGGCAGGTCTTCGGAACACTCTGTCATCTTTTACATGGGAAAAGGATCTGCACGTGAATAGATATATATGATGCACAAATGAACCAGACTGTGTACACCTAGGACAAACTGTATCCTGATCATTACCCCGATTAAAACAACGAACAGGAAGTAACGAGACACAGACTTCAGGGGTTTTGCCGGGCACATTCCATTCTAATTTACAACCTGGGAACACGACCTCCAGAAAGGCTGTGCTGCCCTAGGAACCAGATTTGGGAATGGAGAAATGCTGCCGCCTTGTGGCCGTTTCCCACAACAGCAGCTTTAAACCCAGGGCTAATGGTCACTAAATATTCACCAAACTTGCAGGTCTGTAAATTACACCTGGCCTCCAAAAGAATCCTGGGGTCAAAAATCGACCAAAAATTCAAAAGAGGGCAACCTTCCAAGAAGACAATTTCAAGAGGTACATTGTTCTCACACTTTTTTCTTTGTTTTTCCTAAAGAAAAGAGGAAGGTGTGGAAAGATGCTGAACATTAGGGATTATTAAAGACATACAAATCCAAATTACAGAAACCTATCAGCTCACACCAGTCAGAAAGGCCACAAGCAAACATTCTGCAAACAATAGATGCTGAAGGGGTTGTGGAGAAATGCATACCCTTGGTGCTAATTGGGATGTGGTAAGAGCCGCTAATGAAAAAACACAATGGAGGTGCTTTGAAAAGGGAAACATTGAGCTAGCAGTCAATCAGTCACACCCACTGCCGGGCCTACCCCCTGAGAAAATGAGAATCAAAAAGTCACAGGCTGGCAATCCTGCGCTCCAGCAATACTTACCGTAGCCAACACTTGGAAGCAACGAAAACGTCCATCAACAGAGGAATGCACCCAGAAGAAGCCGTCCATGTACGCAACGGAATGTGACTCCACTAAAAAATATAAATTAAATTAAAACATCAAACGTAAGTAAGGACACAAGGTTTGGGGCGTTTATCAGGGCACACTGCACTCTAATTTGTATCTGAGGAGCACCACTGGCAGGAAGGTCTGCTTCCCTAGGTACCAGGGTGGGGAACGTAGAAATACTGCGGCCCTCTAGCCGATACCTGCAACAGCAGCTTCGAAATCTCTGCTAATGGTCACTTCATATGCACAAGTACCGCAGGGCTGCAAAGGAAACCTGCCCTCAAAATGTCCTGACGCAGGTGAAGGCCAAAACATTTCAAAATGTGGCACGTATTTCAAGAGAACAATCTGAAGACGTAAGCTGTAATAACGGTTTGAAAAATAAAAGGACGTGCCCGAAAGCTCCATTTCAAGGGATTATGAGACACATGCGGATCCAACCACAAAGAGGTATCAGCTCACCCCGCTAAGAATAACCATCAGCAAAGAAACTACAAACGCTCAGTGCTGAAGAGGTTGTGGAGAAATGCATACCCTCAATTTGAAGTGGGACGTAACCTGGTAAGAGCCACCAATGGGAAGAGAATGGATGTGTCTTTAAAAGGTAAACCCTGAGCTACTATATGATCCATCAGGCCCACTCCTCGGCCTGTAACCTAAGAAGACAGAATTGGAAAGACACAGGCAGGAAATATGCCCTGCAGCAGGATGACAATAGCCAAGACACGGACTCAGCCAAAAAGTCCACCAAGAGATGAGTGGACAGAGAAGAAGTGGTACGTGTACAGATGGAATATTAGCCAAGGAAAAAAATGAAACAATGACATTTGCAGCACGGTAGATGAGTCTAGAGGTAATCATGCAACTGGTAGCAAGTGAGAAAGCGAAAGACACATATCCTATCGTATCCCTTATAGGTGTTACCTAAAAATTGATACCAGTGAAGATATTTCCACAGAGAAATGTAATCACAGATTCATTAAGCAAACTTACGGTTCACCAAACGGAAAGGTGTGAGGATTGGATACATTAGGATGTTGGGGTTAACAGAGATATGCAAACACACGTGAAATGTATCATCACCAAAGACCTACGGCATACCAAGAGGAGACTACTCAACATTGGGTCATAACCTACATGGGAAAAGGATCCGAAGAAGACTAGATACATGTATGTGTGTGAAAGAATCACATCTTGCACACGCCTAGAGCAAACAAAACATTGTAATCAAATTTTCTCTGATACAAAATAAAAATTAAATTAAAACAAAACGAACAGCAAGGAATGAGACATAAACCTAAGGGGCTTCTTCCCGGCACATTCCGTTCTAATTTACAAGCTACAACACAACTTCCGTTATGGCTCTGCTGCCCTAGTAACCAGATTTGGTAAGGAGAAGTGCTGCCGCCTTCTGGCCGTTTCACCCAACAGCGCTAATGGTCACTTAATATTCAAACTAATTGCAGGCCTGTAAATGACACCCTGCCATCTAAAAAAACATCCTGGGGGCGTAAATCGACCAGAAAATTCAAACGACGTCCACATTTCAAGAAGACATCTCAAGAGGCATATTTTATGCACGTTGTGTCTTTTCTTTCTTTTTTTCTTCAAAATAAAAGGGAATTGAACAATGCTCAACATCAGCAATTAATAAAGCCATGAAACTCCAACCTACATAAATGTTCACCTCACAGCCGTCAGAATGACCTTCAGCAAAAAGTCTACAAAGAATAAATGCTGAAGGGGTTTCAGAGAACTGTGTACCCTCTAGCTGCCGGGGGGACGTCAACTTGTAGCAGCCAGTAGTGAGAACATAACGGAAGTGCGTTTAAGGGTAAAAATTGAGCTACCGTGTGATCTGGTAGGTCCTCTGATGCGCCGCCTATCACCTGAGCAGAGCAGAATGGAAAAGACACAGGCTGGCAATCCTGCCCTGCAGGAACCTTTAACATAGCCAACACTTGGAAGAACCCGATAAAGGTCCATCAGCAGAAAAATGCACAAAGAGGAAGTGGTCCACGTAAACAATGGAGTATTAGCTATGGAAAACGATGAAACAGTGCCCTTTGCACCACGATAGAAGGACGTAGAGACAGACAACCACCCAACTTGAAGAAAGAAACCGAAAGACAGATATACTATGACGTCACTCATAGGTGTTATCTAAAAAGTGATACTCATGAACTTATTTCCAAGAGAAGGAAAAGCACGGATTGAGGAAACAAAATGATCTTTAACGAAATGGAAAGGTGTAAGGAATGGGTGAATTAGGATACGGGGGTTAACAGACATGTACTGATACATATGACATATATAATCACAAAATCCTATGGGATACCAACAGAGGTCTACTCAACACGGTATAATAACCTTTCCTTTGGGAAGGATCCAAAGATGAACAGACGGATACGTTGATATGATGAACCAGATTCTGTACGCCTAGCAGAAACTGCATGATATATCAGATTTGCTCTGATAATTAATAAAAATTAAATTAAAAAAAAAACGAACACGAAGTAGGAGATATAATCTCTTGGGGGTCTGCCCTCGCCCTGGCACATTCCACTCTAATTTGCAGCCCACTAACAGGATTTCCAGGAAGGCTCTGCTGCCCAAAAACCCAGAGTTGGAAATGGAGGAATGCTTCCGCCTTGTGGCCGTTTCCCGCAAGAGCGGCTTTCAGCCCACAGCTAACGGTCCCTTAACATTCACAAGGACTCAGGGCTGTAGAGGACACCTGCCCTCAAAACATGTCCTGAGGTAGGGAATGGCCAGAAAATCCAAAACAGGCAAAATGTTCAGGAAGATAACGTGAAGAGGTAAGTTTTACTCACTCTCTTTAAAAGGAAAAGGAAAATGGATAAAAGCTCAACATCAGGATATATTAGACTCATGCAAATCTAATCTACAAAAAGGTTTCAACTCACACCAGTCGACTGACCATCATCAAAAAGTCTTCAAACAGTAAGTGCTGAAGGGGTTTTAGAGAACTGTGTACCCTCTGGCTGCTGGTGAGATGTAAAGTGGTAACAGCCAATAATGAGAACAGAAAGGAGCTGCGTTTAAAAGTAAAAACGGAGCTCCCATTCGACGCAGCAGGCCCACCGCTGGGCCTCTCACCCGACAAGACCAGAATCCAGAGGACACAGGCTGCAAAAGCTGCACTGCGGCCTTATTCACAATAGCCAAGACATGGAGGCAACCTAGATGTCCATCAACAGATGAATGGATAAGGAAGAAGTGGTCCATGTACACAATGGACTACTAGCCATGTAAAACAATGAAACACTGCACTTTGAGGCACCATAGATGAGCCTAGGGAGAATCACAGAACATGAGGTAAATTGGAAAGCAAAAGACAGATATCCTATCATATCACTTATAGGTGTTACCTAACTACTGACAAAAATGGACATATTTCCACCGACAAAGACACACAGAGACTTTAAAAAACAAACTATGTGTATCTAAGAGGAAAGGTGGTAGCAACGGATGAATTAAGATTAGATTTACCATACCTATAGAAATACAGATTAATTGGGATGTGGTAAGAGCCACTAATGAAAAAACTCTGATACAAAATAAAAATTAAATTAAAACAAAACGAACAGCAAGTAATGAGACATAAACCTAAGGGGCTTCTTCCTGGCACATTCCGTTCTAATTTACAAGCTACAACACAACTTCCATTATGGCTCTGCTGCCCTAGTAACCAGATTTGGTAAGGAGAAGTGCTGCCTACAGATTAAGTACATATATCAAAAAGACGGAGCACATAGCAAGGCAGGTCTTCGGAACACTCTGTCACCTTTTACATGGGAAAAGGATCTGCACGTGAATAGATATATATGATGCACAAATGAACCAGACTGTGTACACCTAGGACAAACTGTATCCTGATCATTACCCCGATTAAAACAACGAACAGGAAGTAATGAGACACAGACTTCAGGGGTTTTGCCTGGCACATTCCATTCTAATTTACAACCTGGGAACACGACCTCCAGAAAGGCTGTGCTGCCCTAGGAACCAGATTTGGGAATGGAGAAATGCTGCCGCCTTGTGGCCGTTTCCCACAACAGCAGCTTTAAACCCAGGGCTAATGGTCACTAAATATTCACCAAACTTGCAGGTCTGTAAATTACACCTGGCCTCCAAAAGAATCCTGGGGTCAAAAATCGACCAAAAATTCAAAAGAGGGCAACCTTCCAAGAAGACAATTTCAAGAGGTACATTGTTCTCACACTTTTTTCTTTGTTTTTCCTAAAGAAAAGGGGAAGGTGTGGAAAGATGCTGAACATTAGGGATTATTAAAGACATACAAATCCAAATTACAGAAACCTATCAGCTCACACCAGTCAGAAAGGCCACAAGCAAACATTCTGCAAACAATAGATGCTGAAGGGGTTGTGGAGAAATGCATACCCTTGGTGCTAATTGGGATGTGGTAAGAGCCGCTAATGAAAAAACACAATGGAGGTGCTTTGAAAAGGGAAACATTGAGCTAGCAGTCAATCAGTCACACCCACTGCCGGGCCTACCCCCTGAGAAAATGAGAATCAAAAAGTCACAGGCTGGCAATCCTGCACTCCAGCAATACTTACCGTAGCCAACACTTGGAAGCAATGAAAATGTCCATCAACAGAGGAATGCACCCAGAAGAAGCCGTCCATGTACGCAACGGAATGTGACTCCACTAAAAAATATAAATTAAATTAAAACATCAAACGTAAGTAAGGACACAAGGTTTGGGGCGTTTATCAGGGCACACTGCACTCTAATTTGTATCTGAGGAGCACCACTGGCAGGAAGGTCTGCTTCCCTAGGTACCAGGGTGGGGAACGTAGAAATACTGCGGCCCTCTAGCCGATACCTGCAACAGCAGCTTCGAAATCTCTGCTAATGGTCACTTCATATGCACAAGTACCGCAGGGCTGCAAAGGAAACCTGCCCTCAAAATGTCCTGACGCAGGTGAAGGCCAAAACATTTCAAAATGTGGCACGTATTTCAAGAGAACAATCTGAAGACGTAAGCTGTAATAACGGTTTGAAAAATAAAAGGACGTGCCCGAAAGCTCCATTTCAAGGGATTATGAGACACATGCGGATCCAACCACAAAGAGGTATCAGCTCACCCCGCTAAGAATAACCATCAGCAAAGAAACTACAAACGCTCAGTGCTGAAGAGGTTGTGGAGAAATGCATACCCTCAATTTGAAGTGGGACGTAACCTGGTAAGAGCCACCAATGGGAAGAGAATGGATGTGTCTTTAAAAGGTAAACCCTGAGCTACTATATGATCCATCAGGCCCACTCCTCGGCCTGTAACCTAAGAAGACAGAATTGGAAAGACACAGGCAGGAAATATGCCCTGCAGCAGGATGACAATAGCCAAGACACGGACTCAGCCAAAAAGTCCACCAAGAGATGAGTGGACAGAGAAGAAGTGGTACGTGTACAGATGGAATATTAGCCAAGGAAAAAAATGAAACAATGACATTTGCAGCACGGTAGATGAGTCTAGAGGTAATCATGCAACTGGTAGCAAGTGAGAAAGCGAAAGACACATATCCTATCGTATCCCTTATAGGTGTTACCTAAAAATTGATACCAGTGAAGATATTTCCACAGAGAAATGTAATCACAGATTCATTAAGCAAACTTACGGTTCACCAAACGGAAAGGTGTGAGGATTGCATACATTAGGATGTTGGGGTTAACAGAGATATGCAAACACACGTGAAATGTATCATCACCAAAGACCTACGGCATACCAAGAGGAGACTACTCAACATTGGGTCATAACCTACATGGGAAAAGGATCCGAAGAAGACTAGATACATGTATGTGTGTGAAAGAATCACATCTTGCACACGCCTAGAGCAAACAAAACATTGTAATCAAATTTTCTCTGATACAAAATAAAAATTAAATTAAAACAAAACGAACAGCAAGGAATGAGACATAAACCTAAGGGGCTTCTTCCCGGCACATTCCGTTCTAATTTACAAGCTACAACACAACTTCCGTTATGGCTCTGCTGCCCTAGTAACCAGATTTGGTAAGGAGAAGTGCTGCCGCCTTCTGGCCGTTTCACCCAACAGCACTAATGGTCACTTAATATTCAAACTAATTGCAGGCCTGTAAATGACACCCTGCCATCTAAAAAAACATCCTGGGGGCGTAAATCGACCAGAAAATTCAAACGACGTCAACATTTCAAGAAGACATCTCAAGAGGCATATTTTATGCACGTTGTGTCTTTTCTTTCTTTTTTTCTTCAAAATAAAAGGGAATTGAACAATGCTCAACATCAGCAATTAATAAAGCCATGAAACTCCAACCTACATAAATGTTCACCTCACAGCCGTCAGAATGACCTTCAGCAAAAAGTCTACAAAGAATAAATGCTGAAGGGGTTTCAGAGAACTGTGTACCCTCTAGCTGCCGGGGGGACGTCAACTTGTAGCAGCCAGTAGTGAGAACATAACGGAAGTGCGTTTAAGGGTAAAAATTGAGCTACCGTGTGATCTGGTAGGTCCTCTGATGCGCCGCCTATCACCTGAGCAGAGCAGAATGGAAAAGACACAGGCTGGCAATCCTGCCCTGCAGGAACCTTTAACATAGCCAACACTTGGAAGAACCCGATAAAGGTCCATCAGCAGAAAAATGCACAAAGAGGAAGTGGTCCACGTAAACAATGGAGTATTAGCTATGGAAAACGATGAAACAGTGCCCTTTGCACCACGATAGAAGGACGTAGAGACAACCACCCAACTTGAAGAAAGAAACCGAAAGACAGATATACTATGACGTCACTCATAGGTGTTATCTAAAAAGTGATACTCATGAACTTATTTCCAAGAGAAGGAAAAGCACGGATTGAGGAAACAAAATGATCTTTAACGAAATGGAAAGGTGTAAGGAATGGGTGAATTAGGATACGGGGGTTAACAGACATGTACTGATACATATGACATATATAATCACAAAATCCTATGGGATACCAACAGAGGTCTACTCAACACGGTATAATAACCTTTCCTTTGGGAAGGATCCAAAGATGAACAGACGGATACGTTGATATGATGAACCAGATTCTGTACGCCTAGCAGAAACTGCATGATATATCAGATTTGCTCTGATAATTAATAAAAATTAAATTAAAAAAAAAAACGAACACGAAGTAGGAGATATAATCTCTTGGGGGTCTGCCCTCGCCCTGGCACATTCCACTCTAATTTGCAGCCCACTAACAGGATTTCCAGGAAGGCTCTGCTGCCCAAAAACCCAGAGTTGGAAATGGAGGAATGCTTCCGCCTTGTGGCCGTTTCCCGCAAGAGCGGCTTTCAGCCCACAGCTAACGGTCCCTTAACATTCACAAGGACTCAGGGCTGTAGAGGACACCTGCCCTCAAAACATGTCCTGAGGTAGGGAATGGCCAGAAAATCCAAAACAGGCAAAATGTTCAGGAAGATAACGTGAAGAGGTAAGTTTTACTCACTCTCTTTAAAAGGAAAAGGAAAATGGATAAAAGCTCAACATCAGGATATATTAGACTCATGCAAATCTAATCTACAAAAAGGTTTCAACTCACACCAGTCGACTGACCATCATCAAAAAGTCTTCAAACAGTAAGTGCTGAAGGGGTTTTAGAGAACTGTGTACCCTCTGGCTGCTGGTGAGATGTAAAGTGGTAACAGCCAATAATGAGAACAGAAAGGAGCTGCGTTTAAAAGTAAAAACGGAGCTCCCATTCGACGCAGCAGGCCCACCGCTGGGCCTCTCACCCGACAAGACCAGAATCCAGAGGACACAGGCTGCAAAAGCTGCACTGCGGCCTTATTCACAATAGCCAAGACATGGAGGCAACCTAGATGTCCATCAACAGATGAATGGATAAGGAAGAAGTGGTCCATGTACACAATGGACTACTAGCCATGTAAAACAATGAAACACTGCACTTTGAGGCACCATAGATGAGCCTAGGGAGAATCACAGAACATGAGGTAAATTGGAAAGCAAAAGACAGATATCCTATCATATCACTTATAGGTGTTACCTAACTACTGACAAAAATGGACATATTTCCACCGACAAAGACACACAGAGACTTTAAAAAACAAACTATGTGTATCTAAGAGGAAAGGTGGTAGCAACGGATGAATTAAGATTAGATTTACCATACCTATAGAAATACAGATTAAGTACATATATCAAAAAGACGGAGCACATAGCAAGGCAGGTCTTCGGAACACTCTGTCACCTTTTACGTGGGAAAAGGATCTGCACGTGAATAGATATATATGATGCACAAATGAACCAGACTGTGTACACCTAGGACAAACTGTATCCTGATCATTACCCCGATTAAAACAACGAACAGGAAGTAATGAGACACAGACTTCAGGGGTTTTGCCGGGCACATTCCATTCTAATTTACAACCTGGGAACACGACCTCCAGAAAGGCTGTGCTGCCCTAGGAACCAGATTTGGGAATGGAGAAATGCTGCCGCCTTGTGGCCGTTTCCCACAACAGCAGCTTTAAACCCAGGGCTAATGGTCACTAAATATTCACCAAACTTGCAGGTCTGTAAATTACACCTGGCCTCCAAAAGAATCCTGGGGTCAAAAATCGACCAAAAATTCAAAAGAGGGCAACCTTCCAAGAAGACAATTTCAAGAGGTACATTGTTCTCACACTTTTTTCTCTGTTTTTCCTAAAGAAAAGAGGAAGGTGTGGAAAGATGCTGAACATTAGGGATTATTAAAGACATACAAATCCAAATTACAGAAACCTATCAGCTCACACCAGTCAGAAAGGCCACAAGCAAACATTCTGCAAACAATAGATGCTGAAGGGGTTGTGGAGAAATGCATACCCTTGGTGCTAATTGGGATGTGGTAAGAGCCGCTAATGAAAAAACACAATGGAGGTGCTTTGAAAAGGGAAACATTGAGCTAGCAGTCAATCAGTCACACCCACTGCCGGGCCTACCCCCCTGAGAAAATGAGAATCAAAAAGTCACAGGCTGGCAATCCTGCGCTCCAGCAATACTTACCGTAGCCAACACTTGGAAGCAACGAAAACGTCCATCAACAGAGGAATGCACCCAGAAGAAGCCGTCCATGTACGCAACGGAATGTGACTCCACTAAAAAATATAAATTAAATTAAAACATCAAACGTAAGTAAGGACACAAGGTTTGGGGCGTTTATCAGGGCACACTGCACTCTAATTTGTATCTGAGGAGCACCACTGGCAGGAAGGTCTGCTTCCCTAGGTACCAGGGTGGGGAACGTAGAAATACTGCGGCCCTCTAGCCGATACCTGCAACAGCAGCTTCGAAATCTCTGCTAATGGTCACTTCATATGCACAAGTACCGCAGGGCTGCAAAGGAAACCTGCCCTCAAAATGTCCTGACGCGGGTGAAGGCCAAAACATTTCAAAATGTGGCACGTATTTCAAGAGAACAATCTGAAGACGTAAGCTGTAATAACGGTTTGAAAAATAAAAGGACGTGCCCGAAAGCTCCATTTCAAGGGATTATGAGACACATGCGGATCCAACCACAAAGAGGTATCAGCTCACCCCGCTAAGAATAACCATCAGCAAAGAAACTACAAACGCTCAGTGCTGAAGAGGTTGTGGAGAAATGCATACCCTCAATTTGAAGTGGGACGTAACCTGGTAAGAGCCACCAATGGGAAGAGAATGGATGTGTCTTTAAAAGGTAAACCCTGAGCTACTATATGATCCATCAGGCCCACTCCTCGGCCTGTAACCTAAGAAGACAGAATTGGAAAGACACAGGCAGGAAATATGCCCTGCAGCAGGATGACAATAGCCAAGACACGGACTCAGCCAAAAAGTCCACCAAGAGATGAGTGGACAGAGAAGAAGTGGTACGTGTACAGATGGAATATTAGCCAAGGAAAAAAATGAAACAATGACATTTGCAGCACGGTAGATGAGTCTAGAGGTAATCATGCAACTGGTAGCAAGTGAGAAAGCGAAAGACACATATCCTATCGTATCCCTTATAGGTGTTACCTAAAAATTGATACCAGTGAAGATATTTCCACAGAGAAATGTAATCACAGATTCATTAAGCAAACTTACGGTTCACCAAACGGAAAGGTGTGAGGATTGGATACATTAGGATGTTGGGGTTAACAGAGATATGCAAACACACGTGAAACGTATCATCACCAAAGACCTACGGCATACCAAGAGGAGACTACTCAACATTGGGTCATAACCTACATGGGAAAAGGATCCGAAGAAGACTAGATACATGTATGTGTGTGAAAGAATCACATCTTGCACACGCCTAGAGCAAACAAAACACTGTAATCAAATTTTCTCTGATACAAAATAAAAATTAAATTAAAACAAAACGAACAGCAAGGAATGAGACATAAACCTAAGGGGCTTCTTCCCGGCACATTCCGTTCTAATTTACAAGCTACAACACAACTTCCGTTATGGCTCTGCTGCCCTAGTAACCAGATTTGGTAAGGAGAAGTGCTGCCGCCTTCTGGCCGTTTCACACAACAGCGCTAATGGTCACTTAATATTCAAACTAATTGCAGGCCTGTAAATGACACCCTGCCATCTAAAAAAACATCCTGGGGGCGTAAATCGACCAGAAAATTCAAACGACGTCCACATTTCAAGAAGACATCTCAAGAGGCATATTTTATGCACGTTGTGTCTTTTCTTTCTTTTTTTCTTCAAAATAAAAGGGAATTGAACAATGCTCAACATCAGCAATTAATAAAGCCATGAAACTCCAACCTACATAAATGTTCACCTCACAGCCGTCAGAATGACCTTCAGCAGAAAGTCTACAAAGAATAAATGCTGAAGGGGTTTCAGAGAACTGTGTACCCTCTAGCTGCCGGGGGGATGTCAACTTGTAGCAGCCAGTAGTGAGAACATAACGGAAGTGCGTTTAAGGGTAAAACTTGAGCTACCGTGTGATCTGGTAGGTCCTCTGATGCGCCGCCTATCACCTGAGCAGAGCAGAATGGAAAAGACACAGGCTGGCAATCCTGCCCTGCAGGAACCTTTAACATAGCCAACACTTGGAAGAACCCGATAAAGGTCCATCAGCAGAAAAATGCACAAAGAGGAAGTGGTCCACGTAAACAATGGAGTATTAGCTATGGAAAACGATGAAACAGTGCCCTTTGCACCACGATAGAAGGACGTAGAGACAACCACCCAACTTGAAGAAAGAAACCGAAAGACAGATATACTATGACGTCACTCATAGGTGTTATCTAAAAAGTGATACTCATGAACTTATTTCCAAGAGAAGGAAAAGCACGGATTGAGGAAACAAAATGATCTTTAACGAAATGGAAAGGTGTAAGGAATGGGTGAATTAGGATACGGGGGTTAACAGACATGTACTGATACATATGACATATATAATCACAAAATCCTATGGGATACCAACAGAGGTCTACTCAACACGGTATAATAACCTTTCCTTTGGGAAGGATCCAAAGATGAACAGACGGATACGTTGATATGATGAACCAGATTCTGTACGCCTAGCAGAAACTGCATGATATATCAGATTTGCTCTGATAATTAATAAAAATTAAATTAAAAAAAAAAACGAACACGAAGTAGGAGATATAATCTCTTGGGGGTCTGCCCTCGCCCTGGCACATTCCACTCTAATTTGCAGCCCACTAACAGGATTTCCAGGAAGGCTCTGCTGCCCAAAAACCCAGAGTTGGAAATGGAGGAATGCTTCCGCCTTGTGGCCGTTTCCCGCAAGAGCGGCTTTCAGCCCACAGCTAACGGTCCCTTAACATTCACAAGGACTCAGGGCTGTAGAGGACACCTGCCCTCAAAACATGTCCTGAGGTAGGGAATGGCCAGAAAATCCAAAACAGGCAAAATGTTCAGGAAGATAACGTGAAGAGGTAAGTTTTACTCACTCTCTTTAAAAGGAAAAGGAAAATGGATAAAAGCTCAACATCAGGATATATTAGACTCATGCAAATCTAATCTACAAAAAGGTTTCAACTCACACCAGTCGACTGACCATCATCAAAAAGTCTTCAAACAGTAAGTGCTGAAGGGGTTTTAGAGAACTGTGTACCCTCTGGCTGCTGGTGAGATGTAAAGTGGTAACAGCCAATAATGAGAACAGAAAGGAGCTGCGTTTAAAAGTAAAAACGGAGCTCCCATTCGACGCAGCAGGCCCACCGCTGGGCCTCTCACCCGACAAGACCAGAATCCAGAGGACACAGGCTGCAAAAGCTGCACTGCGGCCTTATTCACAATAGCCAAGACATGGAGGCAACCTAGATGTCCATCAACAGATGAATGGATAAGGAAGAAGTGGTCCATGTACACAATGGACTACTAGCCATGTAAAACAATGAAACACTGCACTTTGAGGCACCATAGATGAGCCTAGGGAGAATCACAGAACATGAGGTAAATTGGAAAGCAAAAGACAGATATCCTATCATATCACTTATAGGTGTTACCTAACTACTGACAAAAATGGACATATTTCCACCGACAAAGACACACAGAGACTTTAAAAAACAAACTATGTGTATCTAAGAGGAAAGGTGGTAGCAACGGATGAATTAAGATTAGATTTACCATACCTATAGAAATACAGATTAAGTACATATATCAAAAAGACGGAGCACATAGCAAGGCAGGTCTTCGGAACACTCTGTCACCTTTTACGTGGGAAAAGGATCTGCACGTGAATAGATATATATGATGCACAAATGAACCAGACTGTGTACACCTAGGACAAACTGTATCCTGATCATTACCCCGATTAAAACAACGAACAGGAAGTAATGAGACACAGACTTCAGGGGTTTTGCCGGGCACATTCCATTCTAATTTACAACCTGGGAACACGACCTCCAGAAAGGCTGTGCTGCCCTAGGAACCAGATTTGGGAATGGAGAAATGCTGCCGCCTTGTGGCCGTTTCCCACAACAGCAGCTTTAAACCCAGGGCTAATGGTCACTAAATATTCACCAAACTTGCAGGTCTGTAAATTACACCTGGCCTCCAAAAGAATC
Source organism: Lagenorhynchus albirostris (assembly GCF_949774975.1). Classification (NCBI taxonomy): domain Eukaryota; kingdom Metazoa; phylum Chordata; class Mammalia; order Artiodactyla; family Delphinidae; genus Lagenorhynchus; species Lagenorhynchus albirostris. The sequence continues at coordinate 80,220,193 of NC_083102.1, read as the reverse complement.
CTGGGGTCAAAAATCGACCAAAAATTCAAAAGAGGGCAACCTTCCAAGAAGACAATTTCAAGAGGTACATTGTTCTCACACTTTTTTCTCTGTTTTTCCTAAAGAAAAGAGGAAGGTGTGGAAAGATGCTGAACATTAGGGATTATTAAAGACATACAAATCCAAATTACAGAAACCTATCAGCTCACACCAGTCAGAAAGGCCACAAGCAAACATTCTGCAAACAATAGATGCTGAAGGGGTTGTGGAGAAATGCATACCCTTGGTGCTAATTGGGATGTGGTAAGAGCCGCTAATGAAAAAACACAATGGAGGTGCTTTGAAAAGGGAAACATTGAGCTAGCAGTCAATCAGTCACACCCACTGCCGGGCCTACCCCCCTGAGAAAATGAGAATCAAAAAGTCACAGGCTGGCAATCCTGCGCTCCAGCAATACTTACCGTAGCCAACACTTGGAAGCAACGAAAACGTCCATCAACAGAGGAATGCACCCAGAAGAAGCCGTCCATGTACGCAACGGAATGTGACTCCACTAAAAAATATAAATTAAATTAAAACATCAAACGTAAGTAAGGACACAAGGTTTGGGGCGTTTATCAGGGCACACGGCACTCTAATTTGTATCTGAGGAGCACCACTGGCAGGAAGGTCTGCTTCCCTAGGTACCAGGGTGGGGAACGTAGAAATACTGCGGCCCTCTAGCCGATACCTGCAACAGCAGCTTCGAAATCTCTGCTAATGGTCACTTCATATGCACAAGTACCGCAGGGCTGCAAAGGAAACCTGCCCTCAAAATGTCCTGACGCGGGTGAAGGCCAAAACATTTCAAAATGTGGCACGTATTTCAAGAGAACAATCTGAAGACGTAAGCTGTAATAACGGTTTGAAAAATAAAAGGACGTGCCCGAAAGCTCCATTTCAAGGGATTATGAGACACATGCGGATCCAACCACAAAGAGGTATCAGCTCACCCCGCTAAGAATAACCATCAGCAAAGAAACTACAAACGCTCAGTGCTGAAGAGGTTGTGGAGAAATGCATACCCTCAATTTGAAGTGGGACGTAACCTGGTAAGAGCCACCAATGGGAAGAGAATGGATGTGTCTTTAAAAGGTAAACCCTGAGCTACTATATGATCCATCAGGCCCACTCCTCGGCCTGTAACCTAAGAAGACAGAATTGGAAAGACACAGGCAGGAAATATGCCCTGCAGCAGGATGACAATAGCCAAGACACGGACTCAGCCAAAAAGTCCACCAAGAGATGAGTGGACAGAGAAGAAGTGGTACGTGTACAGATGGAATATTAGCCAAGGAAAAAAATGAAACAATGACATTTGCAGCACGGTAGATGAGTCTAGAGGTAATCATGCAACTGGTAGCAAGTGAGAAAGCGAAAGACACATATCCTATCGTATCCCTTATAGGTGTTACCTAAAAATTGATACCAGTGAAGATATTTCCACAGAGAAATGTAATCACAGATTCATTAAGCAAACTTACGGTTCACCAAACGGAAAGGTGTGAGGATTGGATACATTAGGATGTTGGGGTTAACAGAGATATGCAAACACACGTGAAACGTATCATCACCAAAGACCTACGGCATACCAAGAGGAGACTACTCAACATTGGGTCATAACCTACATGGGAAAAGGATCCGAAGAAGACTAGATACATGTATGTGTGTGAAAGAATCACATCTTGCACACGCCTAGAGCAAACAAAACACTGTAATCAAATTTTCTCTGATACAAAATAAAAATTAAATTAAAACAAAACGAACAGCAAGGAATGAGACATAAACCTAAGGGGCTTCTTCCCGGCACATTCCGTTCTAATTTACAAGCTACAACACAACTTCCGTTATGGCTCTGCTGCCCTAGTAACCAGATTTGGTAAGGAGAAGTGCTGCCGCCTTCTGGCCGTTTCACCCAACAGCGCTAATGGTCACTTAATATTCAAACTAATTGCAGGCCTGTAAATGACACCCTGCCATCTAAAAAAACATCCTGGGGGCGTAAATCGACCAGAAAATTCAAACGACGTCCACATTTCAAGAAGACATCTCAAGAGGCATATTTTATGCACGTTGTGTCTTTTCTTTCTTTTTTTCTTCAAAATAAAAGGGAATTGAACAATGCTCAACATCAGCAATTAATAAAGCCATGAAACTCCAACCTACATAAATGTTCACCTCACAGCCGTCAGAATGACCTTCAGCAGAAAGTCTACAAAGAATAAATGCTGAAGGGGTTTCAGAGAACTGTGTACCCTCTAGCTGCCGGGGGGATGTCAACTTGTAGCAGCCAGTAGTGAGAACATAACGGAAGTGCGTTTAAGGGTAAAACTTGAGCTACCGTGTGATCTGGTAGGTCCTCTGATGCGCCGCCTATCACCTGAGCAGAGCAGAATGGAAAAGACACAGGCTGGCAATCCTGCCCTGCAGGAACCTTTAACATAGCCAACACTTGGAAGAACCCGATAAAGGTCCATCAGCAGAAAAATGCACAAAGAGGAAGTGGTCCACGTAAACAATGGAGTATTAGCTATGGAAAACGATGAAACAGTGCCCTTTGCACCACGATAGAAGGACGTAGAGACAACCACCCAACTTGAAGAAAGAAACCGAAAGACAGATATACTATGACGTCACTCATAGGTGTTATCTAAAAAGTGATACTCATGAACTTATTTCCAAGAGAAGGAAAAGCACGGATTGAGGAAACAAAATGATCTTTAACGAAATGGAAAGGTGTAAGGAATGGGTGAATTAGGATACGGGGGTTAACAGACATGTACTGATACATATGACATATATAATCACAAAATCCTATGGGATACCAACAGAGGTCTACTCAACACGGTATAATAACCTTTCCTTTGGGAAGGATCCAAAGATGAACAGACGGATACGTTGATATGATGAACCAGATTCTGTACGCCTAGCAGAAACTGCATGATATATCAGATTTGCTCTGATAATTAATAAAAATTAAATTAAAAAAAAAAACAAACACGAAGTAGGAGATATAATCTCTTGGGGGTCTGCCCTCGCCCTGGCACATTCCACTCTAATTTGCAGCCCACTAACAGGATTTCCAGGAAGGCTCTGCTGCCCAAAAACCCAGAGTTGGAAATGGAGGAATGCTTCCGCCTTGTGGCCGTTTCCCGCAAGAGCGGCTTTCAGCCCACAGCTAACGGTCCCTTAACATTCACAAGGACTCAGGGCTGTAGGGGACACCTGCCCTCAAAACATGTCCTGAGGTAGGGAATGGCCAGAAAATCCAAAACAGGCAAAATGTTCAGGAAGATAACGTGAAGAGGTAAGTTTTACTCACTCTCTTTAAAAGGAAAAGGAAAATGGATAAAAGCTCAACATCAGGATATATTAGACTCATGCAAATCTAATCTACAAAAAGGTTTCAACTCACACCAGTCGACTGACCATCATCAAAAAGTCTTCAAACAGTAAGTGCTGAAGGGGTTTTAGAGAACTGTGTACCCTCTGGCTGCTGGTGAGATGTAAAGTGGTAACAGCCAATAATGAGAACAGAAAGGAGCTGCGTTTAAAAGTAAAAACGGAGCTCCCATTCGACGCAGCAGGCCCACCGCTGGGCCTCTCACCCGACAAGACCAGAATCCAGAGGACACAGGCTGCAAAAGCTGCACTGCGGCCTTATTCACAATAGCCAAGACATGGAGGCAACCTAGATGTCCATCAACAGATGAATGGATAAGGAAGAAGTGGTCCATGTACACAATGGACTACTAGCCATGTAAAACAATGAAACACTGCACTTTGAGGCACCATAGATGAGCCTAGGGAGAATCACAGAACATGAGGTAAATTGGAAAGCAAAAGACAGATATCCTATCATATCACTTATAGGTGTTACCTAACTACTGACAAAAATGGACATATTTCCACCGACAAAGACACACAGAGACTTTAAAAAACAAACTATGTGTATCTAAGAGGAAAGGTGGTAGCAACGGATGAATTAAGATTAGATTTACCATACCTATAGAAATACAGATTAAGTACATATATCAAAAAGACGGAGCACATAGCAAGGCAGGTCTTCGGAACACTCTGTCACCTTTTACGTGGGAAAAGGATCTGCACGTGAATAGATATATATGATGCACAAATGAACCAGACTGTGTACACCTAGGACAAACTGTATCCTGATCATTACCCCGATTAAAACAACGAACAGGAAGTAATGAGACACAGACTTCAGGGGTTTTGCCGGGCACATTCCATTCTAATTTACAACCTGGGAACACGACCTCCAGAAAGGCTGTGCTGCCCTAGGAACCAGATTTGGGAATGGAGAAATGCTGCCGCCTTGTGGCCGTTTCCCACAACAGCAGCTTTAAACCCAGGGCTAATGGTCACTAAATATTCACCAAACTTGCAGGTCTGTAAATTACACCTGGCCTCCAAAAGAATCCTGGGGTCAAAAATCGACCAAAAATTCAAAAGAGGGCAACCTTCCAAGAAGACAATTTCAAGAGGTACATTGTTCTCACACTTTTTTCTTTGTTTTTCCTAAAGAAAAGAGGAAGGTGTGGAAAGATGCTGAACATTAGGGATTATTAAAGACATACAAATCCAAATTACAGAAACCTATCAGCTCACACCAGTCAGAAAGGCCACAAGCAAACATTCTGCAAACAATAGATGCTGAAGGGGTTGTGGAGAAATGCATACCCTTGGTGCTAATTGGGATGTGGTAAGAGCCGCTAATGAAAAAACACAATGGAGGTGCTTTGAAAAGGGAAACATTGAGCTAGCAGTCAATCAGTCACACCCACTGCCGGGCCTACCCCCCTGAGAAAATGAGAATCAAAAAGTCACAGGCTGGCAATCCTGCGCTCCAGCAATACTTACCGTAGCCAACACTTGGAAGCAACGAAAACGTCCATCAACAGAGGAATGCACCCAGAAGAAGCCGTCCATGTACGCAACGGAATGTGACTCCACTAAAAAATATAAATTAAATTAAAACATCAAACGTAAGTAAGGACACAAGGTTTGGGGCGTTTATCAGGGCACACGGCACTCTAATTTGTATCTGAGGAGCACCACTGGCAGGAAGGTCTGCTTCCCTAGGTACCAGGGTGGGGAACGTAGAAATACTGCGGCCCTCTAGCCGATACCTGCAACAGCAGCTTCGAAATCTCTGCTAATGGTCACTTCATATGCACAAGTACCGCAGGGCTGCAAAGGAAACCTGCCCTCAAAATGTCCTGACGCGGGTGAAGGCCAAAACATTTCAAAATGTGGCACGTATTTCAAGAGAACAATCTGAAGACGTAAGCTGTAATAACGGTTTGAAAAATAAAAGGACGTGCCCGAAAGCTCCATTTCAAGGGATTATGAGACACATGCGGATCCAACCACAAAGAGGTATCAGCTCACCCCGCTAAGAATAACCATCAGCAAAGAAACTACAAACGCTCAGTGCTGAAGAGGTTGTGGAGAAATGCATACCCTCAATTTGAAGTGGGACGTAACCTGGTAAGAGCCACCAATGGGAAGAGAATGGATGTGTCTTTAAAAGGTAAACCCTGAGCTACTATATGATCCATCAGGCCCACTCCTCGGCCTGTAACCTAAGAAGACAGAATTGGAAAGACACAGGCAGGAAATATGCCCTGCAGCAGGATGACAATAGCCAAGACACGGACTCAGCCAAAAAGTCCACCAAGAGATGAGTGGACAGAGAAGAAGTGGTACGTGTACAGATGGAATATTAGCCAAGGAAAAAAATGAAACAATGACATTTGCAGCACGGTAGATGAGTCTAGAGGTAATCATGCAACTGGTAGCAAGTGAGAAAGCGAAAGACACATATCCTATCGTATCCCTTATAGGTGTTACCTAAAAATTGATACCAGTGAAGATATTTCCACAGAGAAATGTAATCACAGATTCATTAAGCAAACTTACGGTTCACCAAACGGAAAGGTGTGAGGATTGGATACATTAGGATGTTGGGGTTAACAGAGATATGCAAACACACGTGAAACGTATCATCACCAAAGACCTACGGCATACCAAGAGGAGACTACTCAACATTGGGTCATAACCTACATGGGAAAAGGATCCGAAGAAGACTAGATACATGTATGTGTGTGAAAGAATCACATCTTGCACACGCCTAGAGCAAACAAAACACTGTAATCAAATTTTCTCTGATACAAAATAAAAATTAAATTAAAACAAAACGAACAGCAAGGAATGAGACATAAACCTAAGGGGCTTCTTCCCGGCACATTCCGTTCTAATTTACAAGCTACAACACAACTTCCGTTATGGCTCTGCTGCCCTAGTAACCAGATTTGGTAAGGAGAAGTGCTGCCGCCTTCTGGCCGTTTCACACAACAGCGCTAATGGTCACTTAATATTCAAACTAATTGCAGGCCTGTAAATGACACCCTGCCATCTAAAAAAACATCCTGGGGGCGTAAATCGACCAGAAAATTCAAACGACGTCCACATTTCAAGAAGACATCTCAAGAGGCATATTTTATGCACGTTGTGTCTTTTCTTTCTTTTTTTCTTCAAAATAAAAGGGAATTGAACAATGCTCAACATCAGCAATTAATAAAGCCATGAAACTCCAACCTACATAAATGTTCACCTCACAGCCGTCAGAATGACCTTCAGCAGAAAGTCTACAAAGAATAAATGCTGAAGGGGTTTCAGAGAACTGTGTACCCTCTAGCTGCCGGGGGGATGTCAACTTGTAGCAGCCAGTAGTGAGAACATAACGGAAGTGCGTTTAAGGGTAAAACTTGAGCTACCGTGTGATCTGGTAGGTCCTCTGATGCGCCGCCTATCACCTGAGCAGAGCAGAATGGAAAAGACACAGGCTGGCAATCCTGCCCTGCAGGAACCTTTAACATAGCCAACACTTGGAAGAACCCGATAAAGGTCCATCAGCAGAAAAATGCACAAAGAGGAAGTGGTCCACGTAAACAATGGAGTATTAGCTATGGAAAACGATGAAACAGTGCCCTTTGCACCACGATAGAAGGACGTAGAGACAACCACCCAACTTGAAGAAAGAAACCGAAAGACAGATATACTATGACGTCACTCATAGGTGTTATCTAAAAAGTGATACTCATGAACTTATTTCCAAGAGAAGGAAAAGCACGGATTGAGGAAACAAAATGATCTTTAACGAAATGGAAAGGTGTAAGGAATGGGTGAATTAGGATACGGGGGTTAACAGACATGTACTGATACATATGACATATATAATCACAAAATCCTATGGGATACCAACAGAGGTCTACTCAACACGGTATAATAACCTTTCCTTTGGGAAGGATCCAAAGATGAACAGACGGATACGTTGATATGATGAACCAGATTCTGTACGCCTAGCAGAAACTGCATGATATATCAGATTTGCTCTGATAATTAATAAAAATTAAATTAAAAAAAAAAACAAACACGAAGTAGGAGATATAATCTCTTGGGGGTCTGCCCTCGCCCTGGCACATTCCACTCTAATTTGCAGCCCACTAACAGGATTTCCAGGAAGGCTCTGCTGCCCAAAAACCCAGAGTTGGAAATGGAGGAATGCTTCCGCCTTGTGGCCGTTTCCCGCAAGAGCGGCTTTCAGCCCACAGCTAACGGTCCCTTAACATTCACAAGGACTCAGGGCTGTAGAGGACACCTGCCCTCAAAACATGTCCTGAGGTAGGGAATGGCCAGAAAATCCAAAACAGGCAAAATGTTCAGGAAGATAACGTGAAGAGGTAAGTTTTACTCACTCTCTTTAAAAGGAAAAGGAAAATGGATAAAAGCTCAACATCAGGATATATTAGACTCATGCAAATCTAATCTACAAAAAGGTTTCAACTCACACCAGTCGACTGACCATCATCAAAAAGTCTTCAAACAGTAAGTGCTGAAGGGGTTTTAGAGAACTGTGTACCCTCTGGCTGCTGGTGAGATGTAAAGTGGTAACAGCCAATAATGAGAACAGAAAGGAGCTGCGTTTAAAAGTAAAAACGGAGCTCCCATTCGACGCAGCAGGCCCACCGCTGGGCCTCTCACCCGACAAGACCAGAATCCAGAGGACACAGGCTGCAAAAGCTGCACTGCGGCCTTATTCACAATAGCCAAGACATGGAGGCAACCTAGATGTCCATCAACAGATGAATGGATAAGGAAGAAGTGGTCCATGTACACAATGGACTACTAGCCATGTAAAACAATGAAACACTGCACTTTGAGGCACCATAGATGAGCCTAGGGAGAATCACAGAACATGAGGTAAATTGGAAAGCAAAAGACAGATATCCTATCATATCACTTATAGGTGTTACCTAACTACTGACAAAAATGGACATATTTCCACCGACAAAGACACACAGAGACTTTAAAAAACAAACTATGTGTATCTAAGAGGAAAGGTGGTAGCAACGGATGAATTAAGATTAGATTTACCATACCTATAGAAATACAGATTAAGTACATATATCAAAAAGACGGAGCACATAGCAAGGCAGGTCTTCGGAACACTCTGTCACCTTTTACGTGGGAAAAGGATCTGCACGTGAATAGATATATATGATGCACAAATGAACCAGACTGTGTACACCTAGGACAAACTGTATCCTGATCATTACCCCGATTAAAACAACGAACAGGAAGTAATGAGACACAGACTTCAGGGGTTTTGCCTGGCACATTCCATTCTAATTTACAACCTGGGAACACGACCTCCAGAAAGGCTGTGCTGCCCTAGGAACCAGATTTGGGAATGGAGAAATGCTGCCGCCTTGTGGCCGTTTCCCACAACAGCAGCTTTAAACCCAGGGCTAATGGTCACTAAATATTCACCAAACTTGCAGGTCTGTAAATTACACCTGGCCTCCAAAAGAATCCTGGGGTCAAAAATCGACCAAAAATTCAAAAGAGGGCAACCTTCCAAGAAGACAATTTCAAGAGGTACATTGTTCTCACACTTTTTTCTTTGTTTTTCCTAAAGAAAAGAGGAAGGTGTGGAAAGATGCTGAACATTAGGGATTATTAAAGACATACAAATCCAAATTACAGAAACCTATCAGCTCACACCAGTCAGAAAGGCCACAAGCAAACATTCTGCAAACAATAGATGCTGAAGGGGTTGTGGAGAAATGCATACCCTTGGTGCTAATTGGGATGTGGTAAGAGCCGCTAATGAAAAAACACAATGGAGGTGCTTTGAAAAGGGAAACATTGAGCTAGCAGTCAATCAGTCACACCCACTGCCGGGCCTACCCCCCTGAGAAAATGAGAATCAAAAAGTCACAGGCTGGCAATCCTGCGCTCCAGCAATACTTACCGTAGCCAACACTTGGAAGCAACGAAAACGTCCATCAACAGAGGAATGCACCCAGAAGAAGCCGTCCATGTACGCAACGGAATGTGACTCCACTAAAAAATATAAATTAAATTAAAACATCAAACGTAAGTAAGGACACAAGGTTTGGGGCGTTTATCAGGGCACACGGCACTCTAATTTGTATCTGAGGAGCACCACTGGCAGGAAGGTCTGCTTCCCTAGGTACCAGGGTGGGGAACGTAGAAATACTGCGGCCCTCTAGCCGATACCTGCAACAGCAGCTTCGAAATCTCTGCTAATGGTCACTTCATATGCACAAGTACCGCAGGGCTGCAAAGGAAACCTGCCCTCAAAATGTCCTGACGCGGGTGAAGGCCAAAACATTTCAAAATGTGGCACGTATTTCAAGAGAACAATCTGAAGACGTAAGCTGTAATAACGGTTTGAAAAATAAAAGGACGTGCCCGAAAGCTCCATTTCAAGGGATTATGAGACACATGCGGATCCAACCACAAAGAGGTATCAGCTCACCCCGCTAAGAATAACCATCAGCAAAGAAACTACAAACGCTCAGTGCTGAAGAGGTTGTGGAGAAATGCATACCCTCAATTTGAAGTGGGACGTAACCTGGTAAGAGCCACCAATGGGAAGAGAATGGATGTGTCTTTAAAAGGTAAACCCTGAGCTACTATATGATCCATCAGGCCCACTCCTCGGCCTGTAACCTAAGAAGACAGAATTGGAAAGACACAGGCAGGAAATATGCCCTGCAGCAGGATGACAATAGCCAAGACACGGACTCAGCCAAAAAGTCCACCAAGAGATGAGTGGACAGAGAAGAAGTGGTACGTGTACAGATGGAATATTAGCCAAGGAAAAAAATGAAACAATGACATTTGCAGCACGGTAGATGAGTCTAGAGGTAATCATGCAACTGGTAGCAAGTGAGAAAGCGAAAGACACATATCCTATCGTATCCCTTATAGGTGTTACCTAAAAATTGATACCAGTGAAGATATTTCCACAGAGAAATGTAATCACAGATTCATTAAGCAAACTTACGGTTCACCAAACGGAAAGGTGTGAGGATTGGATACATTAGGATGTTGGGGTTAACAGAGATATGCAAACACACGTGAAACGTATCATCACCAAAGACCTACGGCATACCAAGAGGAGACTACTCAACATTGGGTCATAACCTACATGGGAAAAGGATCCGAAGAAGACTAGATACATGTATGTGTGTGAAAGAATCACATCTTGCACACGCCTAGAGCAAACAAAACACTGTAATCAAATTTTCTCTGATACAAAATAAAAATTAAATTAAAACAAAACGAACAGCAAGGAATGAGACATAAACCTAAGGGGCTTCTTCCCGGCACATTCCGTTCTAATTTACAAGCTACAACACAACTTCCGTTATGGCTCTGCTGCCCTAGTAACCAGATTTGGTAAGGAGAAGTGCTGCCGCCTTCTGGCCGTTTCACACAACAGCGCTAATGGTCACTTAATATTCAAACTAATTGCAGGCCTGTAAATGACACCCTGCCATCTAAAAAAACATCCTGGGGGCGTAAATCGACCAGAAAATTCAAACGACGTCCACATTTCAAGAAGACATCTCAAGAGGCATATTTTATGCACGTTGTGTCTTTTCTTTCTTTTTTTCTTCAAAATAAAAGGGAATTGAACAATGCTCAACATCAGCAATTAATAAAGCCATGAAACTCCAACCTACATAAATGTTCACCTCACAGCCGTCAGAATGACCTTCAGCAGAAAGTCTACAAAGAATAAATGCTGAAGGGGTTTCAGAGAACTGTGTACCCTCTAGCTGCCGGGGGGATGTCAACTTGTAGCAGCCAGTAGTGAGAACATAACGGAAGTGCGTTTAAGGGTAAAACTTGAGCTACCGTGTGATCTGGTAGGTCCTCTGATGCGCCGCCTATCACCTGAGCAGAGCAGAATGGAAAAGACACAGGCTGGCAATCCTGCCCTGCAGGAACCTTTAACATAGCCAACACTTGGAAGAACCCGATAAAGGTCCATCAGCAGAAAAATGCACAAAGAGGAAGTGGTCCACGTAAACAATGGAGTATTAGCTATGGAAAACGATGAAACAGTGCCCTTTGCACCACGATAGAAGGACGTAGAGACAACCACCCAACTTGAAGAAAGAAACCGAAAGACAGATATACTATGACGTCACTCATAGGTGTTATCTAAAAAGTGATACTCATGAACTTATTTCCAAGAGAAGGAAAAGCACGGATTGAGGAAACAAAATGATCTTTAACGAAATGGAAAGGTGTAAGGAATGGGTGAATTAGGATACGGGGGTTAACAGACATGTACTGATACATATGACATATATAATCACAAAATCCTATGGGATACCAACAGAGGTCTACTCAACACGGTATAATAACCTTTCCTTTGGGAAGGATCCAAAGATGAACAGACGGATACGTTGATATGATGAACCAGATTCTGTACGCCTAGCAGAAACTGCATGATATATCAGATTTGCTCTGATAATTAATAAAAATTAAATTAAAAAAAAAAACAAACACGAAGTAGGAGATATAATCTCTTGGGGGTCTGCCCTCGCCCTGGCACATTCCACTCTAATTTGCAGCCCACTAACAGGATTTCCAGGAAGGCTCTGCTGCCCAAAAACCCAGAGTTGGAAATGGAGGAATGCTTCCGCCTTGTGGCCGTTTCCCGCAAGAGCGGCTTTCAGCCCACAGCTAACGGTCCCTTAACATTCACAAGGACTCAGGGCTGTAGGGGACACCTGCCCTCAAAACATGTCCTGAGGTAGGGAATGGCCAGAAAATCCAAAACAGGCAAAATGTTCAGGAAGATAACGTGAAGAGGTAAGTTTTACTCACTCTCTTTAAAAGGAAAAGGAAAATGGATAAAAGCTCAACATCAGGATATATTAGACTCATGCAAATCTAATCTACAAAAAGGTTTCAACTCACACCAGTCGACTGACCATCATCAAAAAGTCTTCAAACAGTAAGTGCTGAAGGGGTTTTAGAGAACTGTGTACCCTCTGGCTGCTGGTGAGATGTAAAGTGGTAACAGCCAATAATGAGAACAGAAAGGAGCTGCGTTTAAAAGTAAAAACGGAGCTCCCATTCGACGCAGCAGGCCCACCGCTGGGCCTCTCACCCGACAAGACCAGAATCCAGAGGACACAGGCTGCAAAAGCTGCACTGCGGCCTTATTCACAATAGCCAAGACATGGAGGCAACCTAGATGTCCATCAACAGATGAATGGATAAGGAAGAAGTGGTCCATGTACACAATGGACTACTAGCCATGTAAAACAATGAAACACTGCACTTTGAGGCACCATAGATGAGCCTAGGGAGAATCACAGAACATGAGGTAAATTGGAAAGCAAAAGACAGATATCCTATCATATCACTTATAGGTGTTACCTAACTACTGACAAAAATGGACATATTTCCACCGACAAAGACACACAGAGACTTTAAAAAACAAACTATGTGTATCTAAGAGGAAAGGTGGTAGCAACGGATGAATTAAGATTAGATTTACCATACCTATAGAAATACAGATTAAGTACATATATCAAAAAGACGGAGCACATAGCAAGGCAGGTCTTCGGAACACTCTGTCACCTTTTACGTGGGAAAAGGATCTGCACGTGAATAGATATATATGATGCACAAATGAACCAGACTGTGTACACCTAGGACAAACTGTATCCTGATCATTACCCCGATTAAAACAACGAACAGGAAGTAATGAGACACAGACTTCAGGGGTTTTGCCGGGCACATTCCATTCTAATTTACAACCTGGGAACACGACCTCCAGAAAGGCTGTGCTGCCCTAGGAACCAGATTTGGGAATGGAGAAATGCTGCCGCCTTGTGGCCGTTTCCCACAACAGCAGCTTTAAACCCAGGGCTAATGGTCACTAAATATTCACCAAACTTGCAGGTCTGTAAATTACACCTGGCCTCCAAAAGAATCCTGGGGTCAAAAATCGACCAAAAATTCAAAAGAGGGCAACCTTCCAAGAAGACAATTTCAAGAGGTACATTGTTCTCACACTTTTTTCTCTGTTTTTCCTAAAGAAAAGAGGAAGGTGTGGAAAGATGCTGAACATTAGGGATTATTAAAGACATACAAATCCAAATTACAGAAACCTATCAGCTCACACCAGTCAGAAAGGCCACAAGCAAACATTCTGCAAACAATAGATGCTGAAGGGGTTGTGGAGAAATGCATACCCTTGGTGCTAATTGGGATGTGGTAAGAGCCGCTAATGAAAAAACACAATGGAGGTGCTTTGAAAAGGGAAACATTGAGCTAGCAGTCAATCAGTCACACCCACTGCCGGGCCTACCCCCCTGAGAAAATGAGAATCAAAAAGTCACAGGCTGGCAATCCTGCGCTCCAGCAATACTTACCGTAGCCAACACTTGGAAGCAACGAAAACGTCCATCAACAGAGGAATGCACCCAGAAGAAGCCGTCCATGTACGCAACGGAATGTGACTCCACTAAAAAATATAAATTAAATTAAAACATCAAACGTAAGTAAGGACACAAGGTTTGGGGCGTTTATCAGGGCACACTGCACTCTAATTTGTATCTGAGGAGCACCACTGGCAGGAAGGTCTGCTTCCCTAGGTACCAGGGTGGGGAACGTAGAAATACTGCGGCCCTCTAGCCGATACCTGCAACAGCAGCTTCGAAATCTCTGCTAATGGTCACTTCATATGCACAAGTACCGCAGGGCTGCAAAGGAAACCTGCCCTCAAAATGTCCTGACGCGGGTGAAGGCCAAAACATTTCAAAATGTGGCACGTATTTCAAGAGAACAATCTGAAGACGTAAGCTGTAATAACGGTTTGAAAAATAAAAGGACGTGCCCGAAAGCTCCATTTCAAGGGATTATGAGACACATGCGGATCCAACCACAAAGAGGTATCAGCTCACCCCGCTAAGAATAACCATCAGCAAAGAAACTACAAACGCTCAGTGCTGAAGAGGTTGTGGAGAAATGCATACCCTCAATTTGAAGTGGGACGTAACCTGGTAAGAGCCACCAATGGGAAGAGAATGGATGTGTCTTTAAAAGGTAAACCCTGAGCTACTATATGATCCATCAGGCCCACTCCTCGGCCTGTAACCTAAGAAGACAGAATTGGAAAGACACAGGCAGGAAATATGCCCTGCAGCAGGATGACAATAGCCAAGACACGGACTCAGCCAAAAAGTCCACCAAGAGATGAGTGGACAGAGAAGAAGTGGTACGTGTACAGATGGAATATTAGCCAAGGAAAAAAATGAAACAATGACATTTGCAGCACGGTAGATGAGTCTAGAGGTAATCATGCAACTGGTAGCAAGTGAGAAAGCGAAAGACACATATCCTATCGTATCCCTTATAGGTGTTACCTAAAAATTGATACCAGTGAAGATATTTCCACAGAGAAATGTAATCACAGATTCATTAAGCAAACTTACGGTTCACCAAACGGAAAGGTGTGAGGATTGGATACATTAGGATGTTGGGGTTAACAGAGATATGCAAACACACGTGAAACGTATCATCACCAAAGACCTACGGCATACCAAGAGGAGACTACTCAACATTGGGTCATAACCTACATGGGAAAAGGATCCGAAGAAGACTAGATACATGTATGTGTGTGAAAGAATCACATCTTGCACACGCCTAGAGCAAACAAAACACTGTAATCAAATTTTCTCTGATACAAAATAAAAATTAAATTAAAACAAAACGAACAGCAAGGAATGAGACATAAACCTAAGGGGCTTCTTCCCGGCACATTCCGTTCTAATTTACAAGCTACAACACAACTTCCGTTATGGCTCTGCTGCCCTAGTAACCAGATTTGGTAAGGAGAAGTGCTGCCGCCTTCTGGCCGTTTCACACAACAGCGCTAATGGTCACTTAATATTCAAACTAATTGCAGGCCTGTAAATGACACCCTGCCATCTAAAAAAACATCCTGGGGGCGTAAATCGACCAGAAAATTCAAACGACGTCCACATTTCAAGAAGACATCTCAAGAGGCATATTTTATGCACGTTGTGTCTTTTCTTTCTTTTTTTCTTCAAAATAAAAGGGAATTGAACAATGCTCAACATCAGCAATTAATAAAGCCATGAAACTCCAACCTACATAAATGTTCACCTCACAGCCGTCAGAATGACCTTCAGCAGAAAGTCTACAAAGAATAAATGCTGAAGGGGTTTCAGAGAACTGTGTACCCTCTAGCTGCCGGGGGGATGTCAACTTGTAGCAGCCAGTAGTGAGAACATAACGGAAGTGCGTTTAAGGGTAAAACTTGAGCTACCGTGTGATCTGGTAGGTCCTCTGATGCGCCGCCTATCACCTGAGCAGAGCAGAATGGAAAAGACACAGGCTGGCAATCCTGCCCTGCAGGAACCTTTAACATAGCCAACACTTGGAAGAACCCGATAAAGGTCCATCAGCAGAAAAATGCACAAAGAGGAAGTGGTCCACGTAAACAATGGAGTATTAGCTATGGAAAACGATGAAACAGTGCCCTTTGCACCACGATAGAAGGACGTAGAGACAACCACCCAACTTGAAGAAAGAAACCGAAAGACAGATATACTATGACGTCACTCATAGGTGTTATCTAAAAAGTGATACTCATGAACTTATTTCCAAGAGAAGGAAAAGCACGGATTGAGGAAACAAAATGATCTTTAACGAAATGGAAAGGTGTAAGGAATGGGTGAATTAGGATACGGGGGTTAACAGACATGTACTGATACATATGACATATATAATCACAAAATCCTATGGGATACCAACAGAGGTCTACTCAACACGGTATAATAACCTTTCCTTTGGGAAGGATCCAAAGATGAACAGACGGATACGTTGATATGATGAACCAGATTCTGTACGCCTAGCAGAAACTGCATGATATATCAGATTTGCTCTGATAATTAATAAAAATTAAATTAAAAAAAAAAACAAACACGAAGTAGGAGATATAATCTCTTGGGGGTCTGCCCTCGCCCTGGCACATTCCACTCTAATTTGCAGCCCACTAACAGGATTTCCAGGAAGGCTCTGCTGCCCAAAAACCCAGAGTTGGAAATGGAGGAATGCTTCCGCCTTGTGGCCGTTTCCCGCAAGAGCGGCTTTCAGCCCACAGCTAACGGTCCCTTAACATTCACAAGGACTCAGGGCTGTAGGGGACACCTGCCCTCAAAACATGTCCTGAGGTAGGGAATGGCCAGAAAATCCAAAACAGGCAAAATGTTCAGGAAGATAACGTGAAGAGGTAAGTTTTACTCACTCTCTTTAAAAGGAAAAGGAAAATGGATAAAAGCTCAACATCAGGATATATTAGACTCATGCAAATCTAATCTACAAAAAGGTTTCAACTCACACCAGTCGACTGACCATCATCAAAAAGTCTTCAAACAGTAAGTGCTGAAGGGGTTTTAGAGAACTGTGTACCCTCTGGCTGCTGGTGAGATGTAAAGTGGTAACAGCCAATAATGAGAACAGAAAGGAGCTGCGTTTAAAAGTAAAAACGGAGCTCCCATTCGACGCAGCAGGCCCACCGCTGGGCCTCTCACCCGACAAGACCAGAATCCAGAGGACACAGGCTGCAAAAGCTGCACTGCGGCCTTATTCACAATAGCCAAGACATGGAGGCAACCTAGATGTCCATCAACAGATGAATGGATAAGGAAGAAGTGGTCCATGTACACAATGGACTACTAGCCATGTAAAACAATGAAACACTGCACTTTGAGGCACCATAGATGAGCCTAGGGAGAATCACAGAACATGAGGTAAATTGGAAAGCAAAAGACAGATATCCTATCATATCACTTATAGGTGTTACCTAACTACTGACAAAAATGGACATATTTCCACCGACAAAGACACACAGAGACTTTAAAAAACAAACTATGTGTATCTAAGAGGAAAGGTGGTAGCAACGGATGAATTAAGATTAGATTTACCATACCTATAGAAATACAGATTAAGTACATATATCAAAAAGACGGAGCACATAGCAAGGCAGGTCTTCGGAACACTCTGTCACCTTTTACGTGGGAAAAGGATCTGCACGTGAATAGATATATATGATGCACAAATGAACCAGACTGTGTACACCTAGGACAAACTGTATCCTGATCATTACCCCGATTAAAACAACGAACAGGAAGTAATGAGACACAGACTTCAGGGGTTTTGCCGGGCACATTCCATTCTAATTTACAACCTGGGAACACGACCTCCAGAAAGGCTGTGCTGCCCTAGGAACCAGATTTGGGAATGGAGAAATGCTGCCGCCTTGTGGCCGTTTCCCACAACAGCAGCTTTAAACCCAGGGCTAATGGTCACTAAATATTCACCAAACTTGCAGGTCTGTAAATTACACCTGGCCTCCAAAAGAATCCTGGGGTCAAAAATCGACCAAAAATTCAAAAGAGGGCAACCTTCCAAGAAGACAATTTCAAGAGGTACATTGTTCTCACACTTTTTTCTTTGTTTTTCCTAAAGAAAAGAGGAAGGTGTGGAAAGATGCTGAACATTAGGGATTATTAAAGACATACAAATCCAAATTACAGAAACCTATCAGCTCACACCAGTCAGAAAGGCCACAAGCAAACATTCTGCAAACAATAGATGCTGAAGGGGTTGTGGAGAAATGCATACCCTTGGTGCTAATTGGGATGTGGTAAGAGCCGCTAATGAAAAAACACAATGGAGGTGCTTTGAAAAGGGAAACATTGAGCTAGCAGTCAATCAGTCACACCCACTGCCGGGCCTACCCCCCTGAGAAAATGAGAATCAAAAAGTCACAGGCTGGCAATCCTGCGCTCCAGCAATACTTACCGTAGCCAACACTTGGAAGCAACGAAAACGTCCATCAACAGAGGAATGCACCCAGAAGAAGCCGTCCATGTACGCAACGGAATGTGACTCCACTAAAAAATATAAATTAAATTAAAACATCAAACGTAAGTAAGGACACAAGGTTTGGGGCGTTTATCAGGGCACACGGCACTCTAATTTGTATCTGAGGAGCACCACTGGCAGGAAGGTCTGCTTCCCTAGGTACCAGGGTGGGGAACGTAGAAATACTGCGGCCCTCTAGCCGATACCTGCAACAGCAGCTTCGAAATCTCTGCTAATGGTCACTTCATATGCACAAGTACCGCAGGGCTGCAAAGGAAACCTGCCCTCAAAATGTCCTGACGCGGGTGAAGGCCAAAACATTTCAAAATGTGGCACGTATTTCAAGAGAACAATCTGAAGACGTAAGCTGTAATAACGGTTTGAAAAATAAAAGGACGTGCCCGAAAGCTCCATTTCAAGGGATTATGAGACACATGCGGATCCAACCACAAAGAGGTATCAGCTCACCCCGCTAAGAATAACCATCAGCAAAGAAACTACAAACGCTCAGTGCTGAAGAGGTTGTGGAGAAATGCATACCCTCAATTTGAAGTGGGACGTAACCTGGTAAGAGCCACCAATGGGAAGAGAATGGATGTGTCTTTAAAAGGTAAACCCTGAGCTACTATATGATCCATCAGGCCCACTCCTCGGCCTGTAACCTAAGAAGACAGAATTGGAAAGACACAGGCAGGAAATATGCCCTGCAGCAGGATGACAATAGCCAAGACACGGACTCAGCCAAAAAGTCCACCAAGAGATGAGTGGACAGAGAAGAAGTGGTACGTGTACAGATGGAATATTAGCCAAGGAAAAAAATGAAACAATGACATTTGCAGCACGGTAGATGAGTCTAGAGGTAATCATGCAACTGGTAGCAAGTGAGAAAGCGAAAGACACATATCCTATCGTATCCCTTATAGGTGTTACCTAAAAATTGATACCAGTGAAGATATTTCCACAGAGAAATGTAATCACAGATTCATTAAGCAAACTTACGGTTCACCAAACGGAAAGGTGTGAGGATTGCATACATTAGGATGTTGGGGTTAACAGAGATATGCAAACACACGTGAAACGTATCATCACCAAAGACCTACGGCATACCAAGAGGAGACTACTCAACATTGGGTCATAACCTACATGGGAAAAGGATCCGAAGAAGACTAGATACATGTATGTGTGTGAAAGAATCACATCTTGCACACGCCTAGAGCAAACAAAACACTGTAATCAAATTTTCTCTGATACAAAATAAAAATTAAATTAAAACAAAACGAACAGCAAGGAATGAGACATAAACCTAAGGGGCTTCTTCCCGGCACATTCCGTTCTAATTTACAAGCTACAACACAACTTCCGTTATGGCTCTGCTGCCCTAGTAACCAGATTTGGTAAGGAGAAGTGCTGCCGCCTTCTGGCCGTTTCACCCAACAGCGCTAATGGTCACTTAATATTCAAACTAATTGCAGGCCTGTAAATGACACCCTGCCATCTAAAAAAACATCCTGGGGGCGTAAATCGACCAGAAAATTCAAACGACGTCCACATTTCAAGAAGACATCTCAAGAGGCATATTTTATGCACGTTGTGTCTTTTCTTTCTTTTTTTCTTCAAAATAAAAGGGAATTGAACAATGCTCAACATCAGCAATTAATAAAGCCATGAAACTCCAACCTACATAAATGTTCACCTCACAGCCGTCAGAATGACCTTCAGCAAAAAGTCTACAAAGAATAAATGCTGAAGGGGTTTCAGAGAACTGTGTACCCTCTAGCTGCCGGGGGGATGTCAACTTGTAGCAGCCAGTAGTGAGAACATAACGGAAGTGCGTTTAAGGGTAAAACTTGAGCTACCGTGTGATCTGGTAGGTCCTCTGATGCGCCGCCTATCACCTGAGCAGAGCAGAATGGAAAAGACACAGGCTGGCAATCCTGCCCTGCAGGAACCTTTAACATAGCCAACACTTGGAAGAACCCGATAAAGGTCCATCAGCAGAAAAATGCACAAAGAGGAAGTGGTCCACGTAAACAATGGAGTATTAGCTATGGAAAACGATGAAACAGTGCCCTTTGCACCACGATAGAAGGACGTAGAGACAACCACCCAACTTGAAGAAAGAAACCGAAAGACAGATATACTATGACGTCACTCATAGGTGTTATCTAAAAAGTGATACTCATGAACTTATTTCCAAGAGAAGGAAAAGCACGGATTGAGGAAACAAAATGATCTTTAACGAAATGGAAAGGTGTAAGGAATGGGTGAATTAGGATACGGGGGTTAACAGACATGTACTGATACATATGACATATATAATCACAAAATCCTATGGGATACCAACAGAGGTCTACTCAACACGGTATAATAACCTTTCCTTTGGGAAGGATCCAAAGATGAACAGACGGATACGTTGATATGATGAACCAGATTCTGTACGCCTAGCAGAAACTGCATGATATATCAGATTTGCTCTGATAATTAATAAAAATTAAATTAAAAAAAAAAACGAACACGAAGTAGGAGATATAATCTCTTGGGGGTCTGCCCTCGCCCTGGCACATTCCACTCTAATTTGCAGCCCACTAACAGGATTTCCAGGAAGGCTCTGCTGCCCAAAAACCCAGAGTTGGAAATGGAGGAATGCTTCCGCCTTGTGGCCGTTTCCCGCAAGAGCGGCTTTCAGCCCACAGCTAACGGTCCCTTAACATTCACAAGGACTCAGGGCTGTAGAGGACACCTGCCCTCAAAACATGTCCTGAGGTAGGGAATGGCCAGAAAATCCAAAACAGGCAAAATGTTCAGGAAGATAACGTGAAGAGGTAAGTTTTACTCACTCTCTTTAAAAGGAAAAGGAAAATGGATAAAAGCTCAACATCAGGATATATTAGACTCATGCAAATCTAATCTACAAAAAGGTTTCAACTCACACCAGTCGACTGACCATCATCAAAAAGTCTTCAAACAGTAAGTGCTGAAGGGGTTTTAGAGAACTGTGTACCCTCTGGCTGCTGGTGAGATGTAAAGTGGTAACAGCCAATAATGAGAACAGAAAGGAGCTGCGTTTAAAAGTAAAAACGGAGCTCCCATTCGACGCAGCAGGCCCACCGCTGGGCCTCTCACCCGACAAGACCAGAATCCAGAGGACACAGGCTGCAAAAGCTGCACTGCGGCCTTATTCACAATAGCCAAGACATGGAGGCAACCTAGATGTCCATCAACAGATGAATGGATAAGGAAGAAGTGGTCCATGTACACAATGGACTACTAGCCATGTAAAACAATGAAACACTGCACTTTGAGGCACCATAGATGAGCCTAGGGAGAATCACAGAACATGAGGTAAATTGGAAAGCAAAAGACAGATATCCTATCATATCACTTATAGGTGTTACCTAACTACTGACAAAAATGGACATATTTCCACCGACAAAGACACACAGAGACTTTAAAAAACAAACTATGTGTATCTAAGAGGAAAGGTGGTAGCAACGGATGAATTAAGATTAGATTTACCATACCTATAGAAATACAGATTAATTGGGATGTGGTAAGAGC
The DNA here is from genome assembly GCF_949774975.1 of Lagenorhynchus albirostris. Taxonomy (NCBI): domain Eukaryota; kingdom Metazoa; phylum Chordata; class Mammalia; order Artiodactyla; family Delphinidae; genus Lagenorhynchus; species Lagenorhynchus albirostris. Next base: position 80,198,296 of record NC_083102.1, on the reverse strand, counting down.
CACTAATGAAAAAACTCTGATACAAAATAAAAATTAAATTAAAACAAAACGAACAGCAAGTAATGAGACATAAACCTAAGGGGCTTCTTCCTGGCACATTCCGTTCTAATTTACAAGCTACAACACAACTTCCATTATGGCTCTGCTGCCCTAGTAACCAGATTTGGTAAGGAGAAGTGCTGCCTACAGATTAAGTACATATATCAAAAAGACGGAGCACATAGCAAGGCAGGTCTTCGGAACACTCTGTCACCTTTTACATGGGAAAAGGATCTGCACGTGAATAGATATATATGATGCACAAATGAACCAGACTGTGTACACCTAGGACAAACTGTATCCTGATCATTACCCCGATTAAAACAACGAACAGGAAGTAATGAGACACAGACTTCAGGGGTTTTGCCTGGCACATTCCATTCTAATTTACAACCTGGGAACACGACCTCCAGAAAGGCTGTGCTGCCCTAGGAACCAGATTTGGGAATGGAGAAATGCTGCCGCCTTGTGGCCGTTTCCCACAACAGCAGCTTTAAACCCAGGGCTAATGGTCACTAAATATTCACCAAACTTGCAGGTCTGTAAATTACACCTGGCCTCCAAAAGAATCCTGGGGTCAAAAATCGACCAAAAATTCAAAAGAGGGCAACCTTCCAAGAAGACAATTTCAAGAGGTACATTGTTCTCACACTTTTTTCTTTGTTTTTCCTAAAGAAAAGGGGAAGGTGTGGAAAGATGCTGAACATTAGGGATTATTAAAGACATACAAATCCAAATTACAGAAACCTATCAGCTCACACCAGTCAGAAAGGCCACAAGCAAACATTCTGCAAACAATAGATGCTGAAGGGGTTGTGGAGAAATGCATACCCTTGGTGCTAATTGGGATGTGGTAAGAGCCGCTAATGAAAAAACACAATGGAGGTGCTTTGAAAAGGGAAACATTGAGCTAGCAGTCAATCAGTCACACCCACTGCCGGGCCTACCCCCTGAGAAAATGAGAATCAAAAAGTCACAGGCTGGCAATCCTGCACTCCAGCAATACTTACCGTAGCCAACACTTGGAAGCAATGAAAATGTCCATCAACAGAGGAATGCACCCAGAAGAAGCCGTCCATGTACGCAACGGAATGTGACTCCACTAAAAAATATAAATTAAATTAAAACATCAAACGTAAGTAAGGACACAAGGTTTGGGGCGTTTATCAGGGCACACTGCACTCTAATTTGTATCTGAGGAGCACCACTGGCAGGAAGGTCTGCTTCCCTAGGTACCAGGGTGGGGAACGTAGAAATACTGCGGCCCTCTAGCCGATACCTGCAACAGCAGCTTCGAAATCTCTGCTAATGGTCACTTCATATGCACAAGTACCGCAGGGCTGCAAAGGAAACCTGCCCTCAAAATGTCCTGACGCAGGTGAAGGCCAAAACATTTCAAAATGTGGCACGTATTTCAAGAGAACAATCTGAAGACGTAAGCTGTAATAACGGTTTGAAAAATAAAAGGACGTGCCCGAAAGCTCCATTTCAAGGGATTATGAGACACATGCGGATCCAACCACAAAGAGGTATCAGCTCACCCCGCTAAGAATAACCATCAGCAAAGAAACTACAAACGCTCAGTGCTGAAGAGGTTGTGGAGAAATGCATACCCTCAATTTGAAGTGGGACGTAACCTGGTAAGAGCCACCAATGGGAAGAGAATGGATGTGTCTTTAAAAGGTAAACCCTGAGCTACTATATGATCCATCAGGCCCACTCCTCGGCCTGTAACCTAAGAAGACAGAATTGGAAAGACACAGGCAGGAAATATGCCCTGCAGCAGGATGACAATAGCCAAGACACGGACTCAGCCAAAAAGTCCACCAAGAGATGAGTGGACAGAGAAGAAGTGGTACGTGTACAGATGGAATATTAGCCAAGGAAAAAAATGAAACAATGACATTTGCAGCACGGTAGATGAGTCTAGAGGTAATCATGCAACTGGTAGCAAGTGAGAAAGCGAAAGACACATATCCTATCGTATCCCTTATAGGTGTTACCTAAAAATTGATACCAGTGAAGATATTTCCACAGAGAAATGTAATCACAGATTCATTAAGCAAACTTACGGTTCACCAAACGGAAAGGTGTGAGGATTGCATACATTAGGATGTTGGGGTTAACAGAGATATGCAAACACACGTGAAATGTATCATCACCAAAGACCTACGGCATACCAAGAGGAGACTACTCAACATTGGGTCATAACCTACATGGGAAAAGGATCCGAAGAAGACTAGATACATGTATGTGTGTGAAAGAATCACATCTTGCACACGCCTAGAGCAAACAAAACATTGTAATCAAATTTTCTCTGATACAAAATAAAAATTAAATTAAAACAAAACGAACAGCAAGGAATGAGACATAAACCTAAGGGGCTTCTTCCCGGCACATTCCGTTCTAATTTACAAGCTACAACACAACTTCCGTTATGGCTCTGCTGCCCTAGTAACCAGATTTGGTAAGGAGAAGTGCTGCCGCCTTCTGGCCGTTTCACCCAACAGCACTAATGGTCACTTAATATTCAAACTAATTGCAGGCCTGTAAATGACACCCTGCCATCTAAAAAAACATCCTGGGGGCGTAAATCGACCAGAAAATTCAAACGACGTCAACATTTCAAGAAGACATCTCAAGAGGCATATTTTATGCACGTTGTGTCTTTTCTTTCTTTTTTTCTTCAAAATAAAAGGGAATTGAACAATGCTCAACATCAGCAATTAATAAAGCCATGAAACTCCAACCTACATAAATGTTCACCTCACAGCCGTCAGAATGACCTTCAGCAAAAAGTCTACAAAGAATAAATGCTGAAGGGGTTTCAGAGAACTGTGTACCCTCTAGCTGCCGGGGGGACGTCAACTTGTAGCAGCCAGTAGTGAGAACATAACGGAAGTGCGTTTAAGGGTAAAAATTGAGCTACCGTGTGATCTGGTAGGTCCTCTGATGCGCCGCCTATCACCTGAGCAGAGCAGAATGGAAAAGACACAGGCTGGCAATCCTGCCCTGCAGGAACCTTTAACATAGCCAACACTTGGAAGAACCCGATAAAGGTCCATCAGCAGAAAAATGCACAAAGAGGAAGTGGTCCACGTAAACAATGGAGTATTAGCTATGGAAAACGATGAAACAGTGCCCTTTGCACCACGATAGAAGGACGTAGAGACAACCACCCAACTTGAAGAAAGAAACCGAAAGACAGATATACTATGACGTCACTCATAGGTGTTATCTAAAAAGTGATACTCATGAACTTATTTCCAAGAGAAGGAAAAGCACGGATTGAGGAAACAAAATGATCTTTAACGAAATGGAAAGGTGTAAGGAATGGGTGAATTAGGATACGGGGGTTAACAGACATGTACTGATACATATGACATATATAATCACAAAATCCTATGGGATACCAACAGAGGTCTACTCAACACGGTATAATAACCTTTCCTTTGGGAAGGATCCAAAGATGAATAGACGGATACGTTGATATGATGAACCAGATTCTGTACGCCTAGCAGAAAATGCATGATATATCAAATTTGCTCTGATAATTAATAAAAATTAAATTAAAAAAAAAAACAAACACGAAGTAGGAGATATAATCTCTTGGGGGTCTGCCCTCGCCCTGGCACATTCCACTCTAATTTGCAGCCCACTAACAGGATTTCCAGGAAGGCTCTGCTGCCCAAAAACCCAGAGTTGGAAATGGAGGAATGCTTCCGCCTTGTGGCCGTTTCCCGCAAGAGCGGCTTTCAGCCCACAGCTAACGGTCCCTTAACATTCACAAGGACTCAGGGCTGTAGAGGACACCTGCCCTCAAAACATGTCCTGAGGTAGGGAATGGCCAGAAAATCCAAAACAGGCAAAATGTTCAGGAAGATAACGTGAAGAGGTAAGTTTTACTCACTCTCTTTAAAAGGAAAAGGAAAATGGATAAAAGCTCAACATCAGGATATATTAGACTCATGCAAATCTAATCTACAAAAAGGTTTCAACTCACACCAGTCGACTGACCATCATCAAAAAGTCTTCAAACAGTAAGTGCTGAAGGGGTTTTAGAGAACTGTGTACCCTCTGGCTGCTGGTGAGATGTAAAGTGGTAACAGCCAATAATGAGAACAGAAAGGAGCTGCGTTTAAAAGTAAAAACGGAGCTCCCATTCGACGCAGCAGGCCCACCGCTGGGCCTCTCACCCGACAAGACCAGAATCCAGAGGACACAGGCTGCAAAAGCTGCACTGCGGCCTTATTCACAATAGCCAAGACATGGAGGCAACCTAGATGTCCATCAACAGATGAATGGATAAGGAAGAAGTGGTCCATGTACACAATGGACTACTAGCCATGTAAAACAATGAAACACTGCACTTTGAGGCACCATAGATGAGCCTAGGGAGAATCACAGAACATGAGGTAAATTGGAAAGCAAAAGACAGATATCCTATCATATCACTTATAGGTGTTACCTAACTACTGACAAAAATGGACATATTTCCACCGACAAAGACACACAGAGACTTTAAAAAACAAACTATGTGTATCTAAGAGGAAAGGTGGTAGCAACGGATGAATTAAGATTAGATTTACCATACCTATAGAAATACAGATTAAGTACATATATCAAAAAGACGGAGCACATAGCAAGGCAGGTCTTCGGAACACTCTGTCACCTTTTACGTGGGAAAAGGATCTGCACGTGAATAGATATATATGATGCACAAATGAACCAGACTGTGTACACCTAGGACAAACTGTATCCTGATCATTACCCCGATTAAAACAACGAACAGGAAGTAATGAGACACAGACTTCAGGGGTTTTGCCTGGCACATTCCATTCTAATTTACAACCTGGGAACACGACCTCCAGAAAGGCTGTGCTGCCCTAGGAACCAGATTTGGGAATGGAGAAATGCTGCCGCCTTGTGGCCGTTTCCCACAACAGCAGCTTTAAACCCAGGGCTAATGGTCACTAAATATTCACCAAACTTGCAGGTCTGTAAATTACACCTGGCCTCCAAAAGAATCCTGGGGTCAAAAATCGACCAAAAATTCAAAAGAGGGCAACCTTCCAAGAAGACAATTTCAAGAGGTACATTGTTCTCACACTTTTTTCTTTGTTTTTCCTAAAGAAAAGAGGAAGGTGTGGAAAGATGCTGAACATTAGGGATTATTAAAGACATACAAATCCAAATTACAGAAACCTATCAGCTCACACCAGTCAGAAAGGCCACAAGCAAACATTCTGCAAACAATAGATGCTGAAGGGGTTGTGGAGAAATGCATACCCTTGGTGCTAATTGGGATGTGGTAAGAGCCGCTAATGAAAAAACACAATGGAGGTGCTTTGAAAAGGGAAACATTGAGCTAGCAGTCAATCAGTCACACCCACTGCCGGGCCTACCCCCCTGAGAAAATGAGAATCAAAAAGTCACAGGCTGGCAATCCTGCGCTCCAGCAATACTTACCGTAGCCAACACTTGGAAGCAACGAAAACGTCCATCAACAGAGGAATGCACCCAGAAGAAGCCGTCCATGTACGCAACGGAATGTGACTCCACTAAAAAATATAAATTAAATTAAAACATCAAACGTAAGTAAGGACACAAGGTTTGGGGCGTTTATCAGGGCACACGGCACTCTAATTTGTATCTGAGGAGCACCACTGGCAGGAAGGTCTGCTTCCCTAGGTACCAGGGTGGGGAACGTAGAAATACTGCGGCCCTCTAGCCGATACCTGCAACAGCAGCTTCGAAATCTCTGCTAATGGTCACTTCATATGCACAAGTACCGCAGGGCTGCAAAGGAAACCTGCCCTCAAAATGTCCTGACGCGGGTGAAGGCCAAAACATTTCAAAATGTGGCACGTATTTCAAGAGAACAATCTGAAGACGTAAGCTGTAATAACGGTTTGAAAAATAAAAGGACGTGCCCGAAAGCTCCATTTCAAGGGATTATGAGACACATGCGGATCCAACCACAAAGAGGTATCAGCTCACCCCGCTAAGAATAACCATCAGCAAAGAAACTACAAACGCTCAGTGCTGAAGAGGTTGTGGAGAAATGCATACCCTCAATTTGAAGTGGGACGTAACCTGGTAAGAGCCACCAATGGGAAGAGAATGGATGTGTCTTTAAAAGGTAAACCCTGAGCTACTATATGATCCATCAGGCCCACTCCTCGGCCTGTAACCTAAGAAGACAGAATTGGAAAGACACAGGCAGGAAATATGCCCTGCAGCAGGATGACAATAGCCAAGACACGGACTCAGCCAAAAAGTCCACCAAGAGATGAGTGGACAGAGAAGAAGTGGTACGTGTACAGATGGAATATTAGCCAAGGAAAAAAATGAAACAATGACATTTGCAGCACGGTAGATGAGTCTAGAGGTAATCATGCAACTGGTAGCAAGTGAGAAAGCGAAAGACACATATCCTATCGTATCCCTTATAGGTGTTACCTAAAAATTGATACCAGTGAAGATATTTCCACAGAGAAATGTAATCACAGATTCATTAAGCAAACTTACGGTTCACCAAACGGAAAGGTGTGAGGATTGGATACATTAGGATGTTGGGGTTAACAGAGATATGCAAACACACGTGAAACGTATCATCACCAAAGACCTACGGCATACCAAGAGGAGACTACTCAACATTGGGTCATAACCTACATGGGAAAAGGATCCGAAGAAGACTAGATACATGTATGTGTGTGAAAGAATCACATCTTGCACACGCCTAGAGCAAACAAAACACTGTAATCAAATTTTCTCTGATACAAAATAAAAATTAAATTAAAACAAAACGAACAGCAAGGAATGAGACATAAACCTAAGGGGCTTCTTCCCGGCACATTCCGTTCTAATTTACAAGCTACAACACAACTTCCGTTATGGCTCTGCTGCCCTAGTAACCAGATTTGGTAAGGAGAAGTGCTGCCGCCTTCTGGCCGTTTCACACAACAGCGCTAATGGTCACTTAATATTCAAACTAATTGCAGGCCTGTAAATGACACCCTGCCATCTAAAAAAACATCCTGGGGGCGTAAATCGACCAGAAAATTCAAACGACGTCCACATTTCAAGAAGACATCTCAAGAGGCATATTTTATGCACGTTGTGTCTTTTCTTTCTTTTTTTCTTCAAAATAAAAGGGAATTGAACAATGCTCAACATCAGCAATTAATAAAGCCATGAAACTCCAACCTACATAAATGTTCACCTCACAGCCGTCAGAATGACCTTCAGCAGAAAGTCTACAAAGAATAAATGCTGAAGGGGTTTCAGAGAACTGTGTACCCTCTAGCTGCCGGGGGGATGTCAACTTGTAGCAGCCAGTAGTGAGAACATAACGGAAGTGCGTTTAAGGGTAAAACTTGAGCTACCGTGTGATCTGGTAGGTCCTCTGATGCGCCGCCTATCACCTGAGCAGAGCAGAATGGAAAAGACACAGGCTGGCAATCCTGCCCTGCAGGAACCTTTAACATAGCCAACACTTGGAAGAACCCGATAAAGGTCCATCAGCAGAAAAATGCACAAAGAGGAAGTGGTCCACGTAAACAATGGAGTATTAGCTATGGAAAACGATGAAACAGTGCCCTTTGCACCACGATAGAAGGACGTAGAGACAACCACCCAACTTGAAGAAAGAAACCGAAAGACAGATATACTATGACGTCACTCATAGGTGTTATCTAAAAAGTGATACTCATGAACTTATTTCCAAGAGAAGGAAAAGCACGGATTGAGGAAACAAAATGATCTTTAACGAAATGGAAAGGTGTAAGGAATGGGTGAATTAGGATACGGGGGTTAACAGACATGTACTGATACATATGACATATATAATCACAAAATCCTATGGGATACCAACAGAGGTCTACTCAACACGGTATAATAACCTTTCCTTTGGGAAGGATCCAAAGATGAACAGACGGATACGTTGATATGATGAACCAGATTCTGTACGCCTAGCAGAAACTGCATGATATATCAGATTTGCTCTGATAATTAATAAAAATTAAATTAAAAAAAAAAACAAACACGAAGTAGGAGATATAATCTCTTGGGGGTCTGCCCTCGCCCTGGCACATTCCACTCTAATTTGCAGCCCACTAACAGGATTTCCAGGAAGGCTCTGCTGCCCAAAAACCCAGAGTTGGAAATGGAGGAATGCTTCCGCCTTGTGGCCGTTTCCCGCAAGAGCGGCTTTCAGCCCACAGCTAACGGTCCCTTAACATTCACAAGGACTCAGGGCTGTAGAGGACACCTGCCCTCAAAACATGTCCTGAGGTAGGGAATGGCCAGAAAATCCAAAACAGGCAAAATGTTCAGGAAGATAACGTGAAGAGGTAAGTTTTACTCACTCTCTTTAAAAGGAAAAGGAAAATGGATAAAAGCTCAACATCAGGATATATTAGACTCATGCAAATCTAATCTACAAAAAGGTTTCAACTCACACCAGTCGACTGACCATCATCAAAAAGTCTTCAAACAGTAAGTGCTGAAGGGGTTTTAGAGAACTGTGTACCCTCTGGCTGCTGGTGAGATGTAAAGTGGTAACAGCCAATAATGAGAACAGAAAGGAGCTGCGTTTAAAAGTAAAAACGGAGCTCCCATTCGACGCAGCAGGCCCACCGCTGGGCCTCTCACCCGACAAGACCAGAATCCAGAGGACACAGGCTGCAAAAGCTGCACTGCGGCCTTATTCACAATAGCCAAGACATGGAGGCAACCTAGATGTCCATCAACAGATGAATGGATAAGGAAGAAGTGGTCCATGTACACAATGGACTACTAGCCATGTAAAACAATGAAACACTGCACTTTGAGGCACCATAGATGAGCCTAGGGAGAATCACAGAACATGAGGTAAATTGGAAAGCAAAAGACAGATATCCTATCATATCACTTATAGGTGTTACCTAACTACTGACAAAAATGGACATATTTCCACCGACAAAGACACACAGAGACTTTAAAAAACAAACTATGTGTATCTAAGAGGAAAGGTGGTAGCAACGGATGAATTAAGATTAGATTTACCATACCTATAGAAATACAGATTAAGTACATATATCAAAAAGACGGAGCACATAGCAAGGCAGGTCTTCGGAACACTCTGTCACCTTTTACGTGGGAAAAGGATCTGCACGTGAATAGATATATATGATGCACAAATGAACCAGACTGTGTACACCTAGGACAAACTGTATCCTGATCATTACCCCGATTAAAACAACGAACAGGAAGTAATGAGACACAGACTTCAGGGGTTTTGCCTGGCACATTCCATTCTAATTTACAACCTGGGAACACGACCTCCAGAAAGGCTGTGCTGCCCTAGGAACCAGATTTGGGAATGGAGAAATGCTGCCGCCTTGTGGCCGTTTCCCACAACAGCAGCTTTAAACCCAGGGCTAATGGTCACTAAATATTCACCAAACTTGCAGGTCTGTAAATTACACCTGGCCTCCAAAAGAATCCTGGGGTCAAAAATCGACCAAAAATTCAAAAGAGGGCAACCTTCCAAGAAGACAATTTCAAGAGGTACATTGTTCTCACACTTTTTTCTTTGTTTTTCCTAAAGAAAAGAGGAAGGTGTGGAAAGATGCTGAACATTAGGGATTATTAAAGACATACAAATCCAAATTACAGAAACCTATCAGCTCACACCAGTCAGAAAGGCCACAAGCAAACATTCTGCAAACAATAGATGCTGAAGGGGTTGTGGAGAAATGCATACCCTTGGTGCTAATTGGGATGTGGTAAGAGCCGCTAATGAAAAAACACAATGGAGGTGCTTTGAAAAGGGAAACATTGAGCTAGCAGTCAATCAGTCACACCCACTGCCGGGCCTACCCCCCTGAGAAAATGAGAATCAAAAAGTCACAGGCTGGCAATCCTGCGCTCCAGCAATACTTACCGTAGCCAACACTTGGAAGCAACGAAAACGTCCATCAACAGAGGAATGCACCCAGAAGAAGCCGTCCATGTACGCAACGGAATGTGACTCCACTAAAAAATATAAATTAAATTAAAACATCAAACGTAAGTAAGGACACAAGGTTTGGGGCGTTTATCAGGGCACACTGCACTCTAATTTGTATCTGAGGAGCACCACTGGCAGGAAGGTCTGCTTCCCTAGGTACCAGGGTGGGGAACGTAGAAATACTGCGGCCCTCTAGCCGATACCTGCAACAGCAGCTTCGAAATCTCTGCTAATGGTCACTTCATATGCACAAGTACCGCAGGGCTGCAAAGGAAACCTGCCCTCAAAATGTCCTGACGCGGGTGAAGGCCAAAACATTTCAAAATGTGGCACGTATTTCAAGAGAACAATCTGAAGACGTAAGCTGTAATAACGGTTTGAAAAATAAAAGGACGTGCCCGAAAGCTCCATTTCAAGGGATTATGAGACACATGCGGATCCAACCACAAAGAGGTATCAGCTCACCCCGCTAAGAATAACCATCAGCAAAGAAACTACAAACGCTCAGTGCTGAAGAGGTTGTGGAGAAATGCATACCCTCAATTTGAAGTGGGACGTAACCTGGTAAGAGCCACCAATGGGAAGAGAATGGATGTGTCTTTAAAAGGTAAACCCTGAGCTACTATATGATCCATCAGGCCCACTCCTCGGCCTGTAACCTAAGAAGACAGAATTGGAAAGACACAGGCAGGAAATATGCCCTGCAGCAGGATGACAATAGCCAAGACACGGACTCAGCCAAAAAGTCCACCAAGAGATGAGTGGACAGAGAAGAAGTGGTACGTGTACAGATGGAATATTAGCCAAGGAAAAAAATGAAACAATGACATTTGCAGCACGGTAGATGAGTCTAGAGGTAATCATGCAACTGGTAGCAAGTGAGAAAGCGAAAGACACATATCCTATCGTATCCCTTATAGGTGTTACCTAAAAATTGATACCAGTGAAGATATTTCCACAGAGAAATGTAATCACAGATTCATTAAGCAAACTTACGGTTCACCAAACGGAAAGGTGTGAGGATTGGATACATTAGGATGTTGGGGTTAACAGAGATATGCAAACACACGTGAAATGTATCATCACCAAAGACCTACGGCATACCAAGAGGAGACTACTCAACATTGGGTCATAACCTACATGGGAAAAGGATCCGAAGAAGACTAGATACATGTATGTGTGTGAAAGAATCACATCTTGCACACGCCTAGAGCAAACAAAACACTGTAATCAAATTTTCTCTGATACAAAATAAAAATTAAATTAAAACAAAACGAACAGCAAGGAATGAGACATAAACCTAAGGGGCTTCTTCCCGGCACATTCCGTTCTAATTTACAAGCTACAACACAACTTCCGTTATGGCTCTGCTGCCCTAGTAACCAGATTTGGTAAGGAGAAGTGCTGCCGCCTTCTGGCCGTTTCACACAACAGCGCTAATGGTCACTTAATATTCAAACTAATTGCAGGCCTGTAAATGACACCCTGCCATCTAAAAAAACATCCTGGGGGCGTAAATCGACCAGAAAATTCAAACGACGTCCACATTTCAAGAAGACATCTCAAGAGGCATATTTTATGCACATTGTGTCTTTTCTTTCTTTTTTTCTTCAAAATAAAAGGGAATTGAACAATGCTCAACATCAGCAATTAATAAAGCCATGAAACTCCAACCTACATAAATGTTCACCTCACAGCCGTCAGAATGACCTTCAGCAGAAAGTCTACAAAGAATAAATGCTGAAGGGGTTTCAGAGAACTGTGTACCCTCTAGCTGCCGGGGGGATGTCAACTTGTAGCAGCCAGTAGTGAGAACATAACGGAAGTGCGTTTAAGGGTAAAACTTGAGCTACCGTGTGATCTGGTAGGTCCTCTGATGCGCCGCCTATCACCTGAGCAGAGCAGAATGGAAAAGACACAGGCTGGCAATCCTGCCCTGCAGGAACCTTTAACATAGCCAACACTTGGAAGAACCCGATAAAGGTCCATCAGCAGAAAAATGCACAAAGAGGAAGTGGTCCACGTAAACAATGGAGTATTAGCTATGGAAAACGATGAAACAGTGCCCTTTGCACCACGATAGAAGGACGTAGAGACAACCACCCAACTTGAAGAAAGAAACCGAAAGACAGATATACTATGACGTCACTCATAGGTGTTATCTAAAAAGTGATACTCATGAACTTATTTCCAAGAGAAGGAAAAGCACGGATTGAGGAAACAAAATGATCTTTAACGAAATGGAAAGGTGTAAGGAATGGGTGAATTAGGATACGGGGGTTAACAGACATGTACTGATACATATGACATATATAATCACAAAATCCTATGGGATACCAACAGAGGTCTACTCAACACGGTATAATAACCTTTCCTTTGGGAAGGATCCAAAGATGAACAGACGGATACGTTGATATGATGAACCAGATTCTGTACGCCTAGCAGAAACTGCATGATATATCAGATTTGCTCTGATAATTAATAAAAATTAAATTAAAAAAAAAAACAAACACGAAGTAGGAGATATAATCTCTTGGGGGTCTGCCCTCGCCCTGGCACATTCCACTCTAATTTGCAGCCCACTAACAGGATTTCCAGGAAGGCTCTGCTGCCCAAAAACCCAGAGTTGGAAATGGAGGAATGCTTCCGCCTTGTGGCCGTTTCCCGCAAGAGCGGCTTTCAGCCCACAGCTAACGGTCCCTTAACATTCACAAGGACTCAGGGCTGTAGAGGACACCTGCCCTCAAAACATGTCCTGAGGTAGGGAATGGCCAGAAAATCCAAAACAGGCAAAATGTTCAGGAAGATAACGTGAAGAGGTAAGTTTTACTCACTCTCTTTAAAAGGAAAAGGAAAATGGATAAAAGCTCAACATCAGGATATATTAGACTCATGCAAATCTAATCTACAAAAAGGTTTCAACTCACACCAGTCGACTGACCATCATCAAAAAGTCTTCAAACAGTAAGTGCTGAAGGGGTTTTAGAGAACTGTGTACCCTCTGGCTGCTGGTGAGATGTAAAGTGGTAACAGCCAATAATGAGAACAGAAAGGAGCTGCGTTTAAAAGTAAAAACGGAGCTCCCATTCGACGCAGCAGGCCCACCGCTGGGCCTCTCACCCGACAAGACCAGAATCCAGAGGACACAGGCTGCAAAAGCTGCACTGCGGCCTTATTCACAATAGCCAAGACATGGAGGCAACCTAGATGTCCATCAACAGATGAATGGATAAGGAAGAAGTGGTCCATGTACACAATGGACTACTAGCCATGTAAAACAATGAAACACTGCACTTTGAGGCACCATAGATGAGCCTAGGGAGAATCACAGAACATGAGGTAAATTGGAAAGCAAAAGACAGATATCCTATCATATCACTTATAGGTGTTACCTAACTACTGACAAAAATGGACATATTTCCACCGACAAAGACACACAGAGACTTTAAAAAACAAACTATGTGTATCTAAGAGGAAAGGTGGTAGCAACGGATGAATTAAGATTAGATTTACCATACCTATAGAAATACAGATTAAGTACATATATCAAAAAGACGGAGCACATAGCAAGGCAGGTCTTCGGAACACTCTGTCACCTTTTACGTGGGAAAAGGATCTGCACGTGAATAGATATATATGATGCACAAATGAACCAGACTGTGTACACCTAGGACAAACTGTATCCTGATCATTACCCCGATTAAAACAACGAACAGGAAGTAATGAGACACAGACTTCAGGGGTTTTGCCTGGCACATTCCATTCTAATTTACAACCTGGGAACACGACCTCCAGAAAGGCTGTGCTGCCCTAGGAACCAGATTTGGGAATGGAGAAATGCTGCCGCCTTGTGGCCGTTTCCCACAACAGCAGCTTTAAACCCAGGGCTAATGGTCACTAAATATTCACCAAACTTGCAGGTCTGTAAATTACACCTGGCCTCCAAAAGAATCCTGGGGTCAAAAATCGACCAAAAATTCAAAAGAGGGCAACCTTCCAAGAAGACAATTTCAAGAGGTACATTGTTCTCACACTTTTTTCTCTGTTTTTCCTAAAGAAAAGAGGAAGGTGTGGAAAGATGCTGAACATTAGGGATTATTAAAGACATACAAATCCAAATTACAGAAACCTATCAGCTCACACCAGTCAGAAAGGCCACAAGCAAACATTCTGCAAACAATAGATGCTGAAGGGGTTGTGGAGAAATGCATACCCTTGGTGCTAATTGGGATGTGGTAAGAGCCGCTAATGAAAAAACACAATGGAGGTGCTTTGAAAAGGGAAACATTGAGCTAGCAGTCAATCAGTCACACCCACTGCCGGGCCTACCCCCCTGAGAAAATGAGAATCAAAAAGTCACAGGCTGGCAATCCTGCGCTCCAGCAATACTTACCGTAGCCAACACTTGGAAGCAACGAAAACGTCCATCAACAGAGGAATGCACCCAGAAGAAGCCGTCCATGTACGCAACGGAATGTGACTCCACTAAAAAATATAAATTAAATTAAAACATCAAACGTAAGTAAGGACACAAGGTTTGGGGCGTTTATCAGGGCACACGGCACTCTAATTTGTATCTGAGGAGCACCACTGGCAGGAAGGTCTGCTTCCCTAGGTACCAGGGTGGGGAACGTAGAAATACTGCGGCCCTCTAGCCGATACCTGCAACAGCAGCTTCGAAATCTCTGCTAATGGTCACTTCATATGCACAAGTACCGCAGGGCTGCAAAGGAAACCTGCCCTCAAAATGTCCTGACGCGGGTGAAGGCCAAAACATTTCAAAATGTGGCACGTATTTCAAGAGAACAATCTGAAGACGTAAGCTGTAATAACGGTTTGAAAAATAAAAGGACGTGCCCGAAAGCTCCATTTCAAGGGATTATGAGACACATGCGGATCCAACCACAAAGAGGTATCAGCTCACCCCGCTAAGAATAACCATCAGCAAAGAAACTACAAACGCTCAGTGCTGAAGAGGTTGTGGAGAAATGCATACCCTCAATTTGAAGTGGGACGTAACCTGGTAAGAGCCACCAATGGGAAGAGAATGGATGTGTCTTTAAAAGGTAAACCCTGAGCTACTATATGATCCATCAGGCCCACTCCTCGGCCTGTAACCTAAGAAGACAGAATTGGAAAGACACAGGCAGGAAATATGCCCTGCAGCAGGATGACAATAGCCAAGACACGGACTCAGCCAAAAAGTCCACCAAGAGATGAGTGGACAGAGAAGAAGTGGTACGTGTACAGATGGAATATTAGCCAAGGAAAAAAATGAAACAATGACATTTGCAGCACGGTAGATGAGTCTAGAGGTAATCATGCAACTGGTAGCAAGTGAGAAAGCGAAAGACACATATCCTATCGTATCCCTTATAGGTGTTACCTAAAAATTGATACCAGTGAAGATATTTCCACAGAGAAATGTAATCACAGATTCATTAAGCAAACTTACGGTTCACCAAACGGAAAGGTGTGAGGATTGGATACATTAGGATGTTGGGGTTAACAGAGATATGCAAACACACGTGAAACGTATCATCACCAAAGACCTACGGCATACCAAGAGGAGACTACTCAACATTGGGTCATAACCTACATGGGAAAAGGATCCGAAGAAGACTAGATACATGTATGTGTGTGAAAGAATCACATCTTGCACACGCCTAGAGCAAACAAAACACTGTAATCAAATTTTCTCTGATACAAAATAAAAATTAAATTAAAACAAAACGAACAGCAAGGAATGAGACATAAACCTAAGGGGCT
This sequence comes from Lagenorhynchus albirostris, assembly GCF_949774975.1. Classification (NCBI taxonomy): domain Eukaryota; kingdom Metazoa; phylum Chordata; class Mammalia; order Artiodactyla; family Delphinidae; genus Lagenorhynchus; species Lagenorhynchus albirostris. The sequence goes on along the minus strand of NC_083102.1, from coordinate 80,182,494 downwards.
TCTTCCCGGCACATTCCGTTCTAATTTACAAGCTACAACACAACTTCCGTTATGGCTCTGCTGCCCTAGTAACCAGATTTGGTAAGGAGAAGTGCTGCCGCCTTCTGGCCGTTTCACACAACAGCGCTAATGGTCACTTAATATTCAAACTAATTGCAGGCCTGTAAATGACACCCTGCCATCTAAAAAAACATCCTGGGGGCGTAAATCGACCAGAAAATTCAAACGACGTCCACATTTCAAGAAGACATCTCAAGAGGCATATTTTATGCACGTTGTGTCTTTTCTTTCTTTTTTTCTTCAAAATAAAAGGGAATTGAACAATGCTCAACATCAGCAATTAATAAAGCCATGAAACTCCAACCTACATAAATGTTCACCTCACAGCCGTCAGAATGACCTTCAGCAGAAAGTCTACAAAGAATAAATGCTGAAGGGGTTTCAGAGAACTGTGTACCCTCTAGCTGCCGGGGGGATGTCAACTTGTAGCAGCCAGTAGTGAGAACATAACGGAAGTGCGTTTAAGGGTAAAACTTGAGCTACCGTGTGATCTGGTAGGTCCTCTGATGCGCCGCCTATCACCTGAGCAGAGCAGAATGGAAAAGACACAGGCTGGCAATCCTGCCCTGCAGGAACCTTTAACATAGCCAACACTTGGAAGAACCCGATAAAGGTCCATCAGCAGAAAAATGCACAAAGAGGAAGTGGTCCACGTAAACAATGGAGTATTAGCTATGGAAAACGATGAAACAGTGCCCTTTGCACCACGATAGAAGGACGTAGAGACAACCACCCAACTTGAAGAAAGAAACCGAAAGACAGATATACTATGACGTCACTCATAGGTGTTATCTAAAAAGTGATACTCATGAACTTATTTCCAAGAGAAGGAAAAGCACGGATTGAGGAAACAAAATGATCTTTAACGAAATGGAAAGGTGTAAGGAATGGGTGAATTAGGATACGGGGGTTAACAGACATGTACTGATACATATGACATATATAATCACAAAATCCTATGGGATACCAACAGAGGTCTACTCAACACGGTATAATAACCTTTCCTTTGGGAAGGATCCAAAGATGAACAGACGGATACGTTGATATGATGAACCAGATTCTGTACGCCTAGCAGAAACTGCATGATATATCAGATTTGCTCTGATAATTAATAAAAATTAAATTAAAAAAAAAAACAAACACGAAGTAGGAGATATAATCTCTTGGGGGTCTGCCCTCGCCCTGGCACATTCCACTCTAATTTGCAGCCCACTAACAGGATTTCCAGGAAGGCTCTGCTGCCCAAAAACCCAGAGTTGGAAATGGAGGAATGCTTCCGCCTTGTGGCCGTTTCCCGCAAGAGCGGCTTTCAGCCCACAGCTAACGGTCCCTTAACATTCACAAGGACTCAGGGCTGTAGGGGACACCTGCCCTCAAAACATGTCCTGAGGTAGGGAATGGCCAGAAAATCCAAAACAGGCAAAATGTTCAGGAAGATAACGTGAAGAGGTAAGTTTTACTCACTCTCTTTAAAAGGAAAAGGAAAATGGATAAAAGCTCAACATCAGGATATATTAGACTCATGCAAATCTAATCTACAAAAAGGTTTCAACTCACACCAGTCGACTGACCATCATCAAAAAGTCTTCAAACAGTAAGTGCTGAAGGGGTTTTAGAGAACTGTGTACCCTCTGGCTGCTGGTGAGATGTAAAGTGGTAACAGCCAATAATGAGAACAGAAAGGAGCTGCGTTTAAAAGTAAAAACGGAGCTCCCATTCGACGCAGCAGGCCCACCGCTGGGCCTCTCACCCGACAAGACCAGAATCCAGAGGACACAGGCTGCAAAAGCTGCACTGCGGCCTTATTCACAATAGCCAAGACATGGAGGCAACCTAGATGTCCATCAACAGATGAATGGATAAGGAAGAAGTGGTCCATGTACACAATGGACTACTAGCCATGTAAAACAATGAAACACTGCACTTTGAGGCACCATAGATGAGCCTAGGGAGAATCACAGAACATGAGGTAAATTGGAAAGCAAAAGACAGATATCCTATCATATCACTTATAGGTGTTACCTAACTACTGACAAAAATGGACATATTTCCACCGACAAAGACACACAGAGACTTTAAAAAACAAACTATGTGTATCTAAGAGGAAAGGTGGTAGCAACGGATGAATTAAGATTAGATTTACCATACCTATAGAAATACAGATTAAGTACATATATCAAAAAGACGGAGCACATAGCAAGGCAGGTCTTCGGAACACTCTGTCACCTTTTACGTGGGAAAAGGATCTGCACGTGAATAGATATATATGATGCACAAATGAACCAGACTGTGTACACCTAGGACAAACTGTATCCTGATCATTACCCCGATTAAAACAACGAACAGGAAGTAATGAGACACAGACTTCAGGGGTTTTGCCGGGCACATTCCATTCTAATTTACAACCTGGGAACACGACCTCCAGAAAGGCTGTGCTGCCCTAGGAACCAGATTTGGGAATGGAGAAATGCTGCCGCCTTGTGGCCGTTTCCCACAACAGCAGCTTTAAACCCAGGGCTAATGGTCACTAAATATTCACCAAACTTGCAGGTCTGTAAATTACACCTGGCCTCCAAAAGAATCCTGGGGTCAAAAATCGACCAAAAATTCAAAAGAGGGCAACCTTCCAAGAAGACAATTTCAAGAGGTACATTGTTCTCACACTTTTTTCTTTGTTTTTCCTAAAGAAAAGAGGAAGGTGTGGAAAGATGCTGAACATTAGGGATTATTAAAGACATACAAATCCAAATTACAGAAACCTATCAGCTCACACCAGTCAGAAAGGCCACAAGCAAACATTCTGCAAACAATAGATGCTGAAGGGGTTGTGGAGAAATGCATACCCTTGGTGCTAATTGGGATGTGGTAAGAGCCGCTAATGAAAAAACACAATGGAGGTGCTTTGAAAAGGGAAACATTGAGCTAGCAGTCAATCAGTCACACCCACTGCCGGGCCTACCCCCCTGAGAAAATGAGAATCAAAAAGTCACAGGCTGGCAATCCTGCGCTCCAGCAATACTTACCGTAGCCAACACTTGGAAGCAACGAAAACGTCCATCAACAGAGGAATGCACCCAGAAGAAGCCGTCCATGTACGCAACGGAATGTGACTCCACTAAAAAATATAAATTAAATTAAAACATCAAACGTAAGTAAGGACACAAGGTTTGGGGCGTTTATCAGGGCACACTGCACTCTAATTTGTATCTGAGGAGCACCACTGGCAGGAAGGTCTGCTTCCCTAGGTACCAGGGTGGGGAACGTAGAAATACTGCGGCCCTCTAGCCGATACCTGCAACAGCAGCTTCGAAATCTCTGCTAATGGTCACTTCATATGCACAAGTACCGCAGGGCTGCAAAGGAAACCTGCCCTCAAAATGTCCTGACGCGGGTGAAGGCCAAAACATTTCAAAATGTGGCACGTATTTCAAGAGAACAATCTGAAGACGTAAGCTGTAATAACGGTTTGAAAAATAAAAGGACGTGCCCGAAAGCTCCATTTCAAGGGATTATGAGACACATGCGGATCCAACCACAAAGAGGTATCAGCTCACCCCGCTAAGAATAACCATCAGCAAAGAAACTACAAACGCTCAGTGCTGAAGAGGTTGTGGAGAAATGCATACCCTCAATTTGAAGTGGGACGTAACCTGGTAAGAGCCACCAATGGGAAGAGAATGGATGTGTCTTTAAAAGGTAAACCCTGAGCTACTATATGATCCATCAGGCCCACTCCTCGGCCTGTAACCTAAGAAGACAGAATTGGAAAGACACAGGCAGGAAATATGCCCTGCAGCAGGATGACAATAGCCAAGACACGGACTCAGCCAAAAAGTCCACCAAGAGATGAGTGGACAGAGAAGAAGTGGTACGTGTACAGATGGAATATTAGCCAAGGAAAAAAATGAAACAATGACATTTGCAGCACGGTAGATGAGTCTAGAGGTAATCATGCAACTGGTAGCAAGTGAGAAAGCGAAAGACACATATCCTATCGTATCCCTTATAGGTGTTACCTAAAAATTGATACCAGTGAAGATATTTCCACAGAGAAATGTAATCACAGATTCATTAAGCAAACTTACGGTTCACCAAACGGAAAGGTGTGAGGATTGGATACATTAGGATGTTGGGGTTAACAGAGATATGCAAACACACGTGAAACGTATCATCACCAAAGACCTACGGCATACCAAGAGGAGACTACTCAACATTGGGTCATAACCTACATGGGAAAAGGATCCGAAGAAGACTAGATACATGTATGTGTGTGAAAGAATCACATCTTGCACACGCCTAGAGCAAACAAAACACTGTAATCAAATTTTCTCTGATACAAAATAAAAATTAAATTAAAACAAAACGAACAGCAAGGAATGAGACATAAACCTAAGGGGCTTCTTCCCGGCACATTCCGTTCTAATTTACAAGCTACAACACAACTTCCGTTATGGCTCTGCTGCCCTAGTAACCAGATTTGGTAAGGAGAAGTGCTGCCGCCTTCTGGCCGTTTCACACAACAGCGCTAATGGTCACTTAATATTCAAACTAATTGCAGGCCTGTAAATGACACCCTGCCATCTAAAAAAACATCCTGGGGGCGTAAATCGACCAGAAAATTCAAACGACGTCCACATTTCAAGAAGACATCTCAAGAGGCATATTTTATGCACGTTGTGTCTTTTCTTTCTTTTTTTCTTCAAAATAAAAGGGAATTGAACAATGCTCAACATCAGCAATTAATAAAGCCATGAAACTCCAACCTACATAAATGTTCACCTCACAGCCGTCAGAATGACCTTCAGCAGAAAGTCTACAAAGAATAAATGCTGAAGGGGTTTCAGAGAACTGTGTACCCTCTAGCTGCCGGGGGGATGTCAACTTGTAGCAGCCAGTAGTGAGAACATAACGGAAGTGCGTTTAAGGGTAAAACTTGAGCTACCGTGTGATCTGGTAGGTCCTCTGATGCGCCGCCTATCACCTGAGCAGAGCAGAATGGAAAAGACACAGGCTGGCAATCCTGCCCTGCAGGAACCTTTAACATAGCCAACACTTGGAAGAACCCGATAAAGGTCCATCAGCAGAAAAATGCACAAAGAGGAAGTGGTCCACGTAAACAATGGAGTATTAGCTATGGAAAACGATGAAACAGTGCCCTTTGCACCACGATAGAAGGACGTAGAGACAACCACCCAACTTGAAGAAAGAAACCGAAAGACAGATATACTATGACGTCACTCATAGGTGTTATCTAAAAAGTGATACTCATGAACTTATTTCCAAGAGAAGGAAAAGCACGGATTGAGGAAACAAAATGATCTTTAACGAAATGGAAAGGTGTAAGGAATGGGTGAATTAGGATACGGGGGTTAACAGACATGTACTGATACATATGACATATATAATCACAAAATCCTATGGGATACCAACAGAGGTCTACTCAACACGGTATAATAACCTTTCCTTTGGGAAGGATCCAAAGATGAATAGACGGATACGTTGATATGATGAACCAGATTCTGTACGCCTAGCAGAAACTGCATGATATATCAGATTTGCTCTGATAATTAATAAAAATTAAATTAAAAAAAAAAACGAACACGAAGTAGGAGATATAATCTCTTGGGGGTCTGCCCTCGCCCTGGCACATTCCACTCTAATTTGCAGCCCACTAACAGGATTTCCAGGAAGGCTCTGCTGCCCAAAAACCCAGAGTTGGAAATGGAGGAATGCTTCCGCCTTGTGGCCGTTTCCCGCAAGAGCGGCTTTCAGCCCACAGCTAACGGTCCCTTAACATTCACAAGGACTCAGGGCTGTAGGGGACACCTGCCCTCAAAACATGTCCTGAGGTAGGGAATGGCCAGAAAATCCAAAACAGGCAAAATGTTCAGGAAGATAACGTGAAGAGGTAAGTTTTACTCACTCTCTTTAAAAGGAAAAGGAAAATGGATAAAAGCTCAACATCAGGATATATTAGACTCATGCAAATCTAATCTACAAAAAGGTTTCAACTCACACCAGTCGACTGACCATCATCAAAAAGTCTTCAAACAGTAAGTGCTGAAGGGGTTTTAGAGAACTGTGTACCCTCTGGCTGCTGGTGAGATGTAAAGTGGTAACAGCCAATAATGAGAACAGAAAGGAGCTGCGTTTAAAAGTAAAAACGGAGCTCCCATTCGACGCAGCAGGCCCACCGCTGGGCCTCTCACCCGACAAGACCAGAATCCAGAGGACACAGGCTGCAAAAGCTGCACTGCGGCCTTATTCACAATAGCCAAGACATGGAGGCAACCTAGATGTCCATCAACAGATGAATGGATAAGGAAGAAGTGGTCCATGTACACAATGGACTACTAGCCATGTAAAACAATGAAACACTGCACTTTGAGGCACCATAGATGAGCCTAGGGAGAATCACAGAACATGAGGTAAATTGGAAAGCAAAAGACAGATATCCTATCATATCACTTATAGGTGTTACCTAACTACTGACAAAAATGGACATATTTCCACCGACAAAGACACACAGAGACTTTAAAAAACAAACTATGTGTATCTAAGAGGAAAGGTGGTAGCAACGGATGAATTAAGATTAGATTTACCATACCTATAGAAATACAGATTAAGTACATATATCAAAAAGACGGAGCACATAGCAAGGCAGGTCTTCGGAACACTCTGTCATCTTTTACATGGGAAAAGGATCTGCACGTGAATAGATATATATGATGCACAAATGAACCAGACTGTGTACACCTAGGACAAACTGTATCCTGATCATTACCCCGATTAAAACAACGAACAGGAAGTAATGAGACACAGACTTCAGGGGTTTTGCCTGGCACATTCCATTCTAATTTACAACCTGGGAACACGACCTCCAGAAAGGCTGTGCTGCCCTAGGAACCAGATTTGGGAATGGAGAAATGCTGCCGCCTTGTGGCCGTTTCCCACAACAGCAGCTTTAAACCCAGGGCTAATGGTCACTAAATATTCACCAAACTTGCAGGTCTGTAAATTACACCTGGCCTCCAAAAGAATCCTGGGGTCAAAAATCGACCAAAAATTCAAAAGAGGGCAACCTTCCAAGAAGACAATTTCAAGAGGTACATTGTTCTCACACTTTTTTCTCTGTTTTTCCTAAAGAAAAGAGGAAGGTGTGGAAAGATGCTGAACATTAGGGATTATTAAAGACATACAAATCCAAATTACAGAAACCTATCAGCTCACACCAGTCAGAAAGGCCACAAGCAAACATTCTGCAAACAATAGATGCTGAAGGGGTTGTGGAGAAATGCATACCCTTGGTGCTAATTGGGATGTGGTAAGAGCCGCTAATGAAAAAACACAATGGAGGTGCTTTGAAAAGGGAAACATTGAGCTAGCAGTCAATCAGTCACACCCACTGCCGGGCCTACCCCCCTGAGAAAATGAGAATCAAAAAGTCACAGGCTGGCAATCCTGCACTCCAGCAATACTTACCGTAGCCAACACTTGGAAGCAACGAAAACGTCCATCAACAGAGGAATGCACCCAGAAGAAGCCGTCCATGTACGCAACGGAATGTGACTCCACTAAAAAATATAAATTAAATTAAAACATCAAACGTAAGTAAGGACACAAGGTTTGGGGCGTTTATCAGGGCACACTGCACTCTAATTTGTATCTGAGGAGCACCACTGGCAGGAAGGTCTGCTTCCCTAGGTACCAGGGTGGGGAACGTAGAAATACTGCGGCCCTCTAGCCGATACCTGCAACAGCAGCTTCGAAATCTCTGCTAATGGTCACTTCATATGCACAAGTACCGCAGGGCTGCAAAGGAAACCTGCCCTCAAAATGTCCTGACGCAGGTGAAGGCCAAAACATTTCAAAATGTGGCACGTATTTCAAGAGAACAATCTGAAGACGTAAGCTGTAATAACGGTTTGAAAAATAAAAGGACGTGCCCGAAAGCTCCATTTCAAGGGATTATGAGACACATGCGGATCCAACCACAAAGAGGTATCAGCTCACCCCGCTAAGAATAACCATCAGCAAAGAAACTACAAACGCTCAGTGCTGAAGAGGTTGTGGAGAAATGCATACCCTCAATTTGAAGTGGGACGTAACCTGGTAAGAGCCACCAATGGGAAGAGAATGGATGTGTCTTTAAAAGGTAAACCCTGAGCTACTATATGATCCATCAGGCCCACTCCTCGGCCTGTAACCTAAGAAGACAGAATTGGAAAGACACAGGCAGGAAATATGCCCTGCAGCAGGATGACAATAGCCAAGACACGGACTCAGCCAAAAAGTCCACCAAGAGATGAGTGGACAGAGAAGAAGTGGTACGTGTACAGATGGAATATTAGCCAAGGAAAAAAATGAAACAATGACATTTGCAGCACGGTAGATGAGTCTAGAGGTAATCATGCAACTGGTAGCAAGTGAGAAAGCGAAAGACACATATCCTATCGTATCCCTTATAGGTGTTACCTAAAAATTGATACCAGTGAAGATATTTCCACAGAGAAATGTAATCACAGATTCATTAAGCAAACTTACGGTTCACCAAACGGAAAGGTGTGAGGATTGGATACATTAGGATGTTGGGGTTAACAGAGATATGCAAACACACGTGAAATGTATCATCACCAAAGACCTACGGCATACCAAGAGGAGACTACTCAACATTGGGTCATAACCTACATGGGAAAAGGATCCGAAGAAGACTAGATACATGTATGTGTGTGAAAGAATCACATCTTGCACACGCCTAGAGCAAACAAAACACTGTAATCAAATTTTCTCTGATACAAAATAAAAATTAAATTAAAACAAAACGAACAGCAAGGAATGAGACATAAACCTAAGGGGCTTCTTCCCGGCACATTCCGTTCTAATTTACAAGCTACAACACAACTTCCGTTATGGCTCTGCTGCCCTAGTAACCAGATTTGGTAAGGAGAAGTGCTGCCGCCTTCTGGCCGTTTCACACAACAGCGCTAATGGTCACTTAATATTCAAACTAATTGCAGGCCTGTAAATGACACCCTGCCATCTAAAAAAACATCCTGGGGGCGTAAATCGACCAGAAAATTCAAACGACGTCCACATTTCAAGAAGACATCTCAAGAGGCATATTTTATGCACGTTGTGTCTTTTCTTTCTTTTTTTCTTCAAAATAAAAGGGAATTGAACAATGCTCAACATCAGCAATTAATAAAGCCATGAAACTCCAACCTACATAAATGTTCACCTCACAGCCGTCAGAATGACCTTCAGCAAAAAGTCTACAAAGAATAAATGCTGAAGGGGTTTCAGAGAACTGTGTACCCTCTAGCTGCCGGGGGGATGTCAACTTGTAGCAGCCAGTAGTGAGAACATAACGGAAGTGCGTTTAAGGGTAAAACTTGAGCTACCGTGTGATCTGGTAGGTCCTCTGATGCGCCGCCTATCACCTGAGCAGAGCAGAATGGAAAAGACACAGGCTGGCAATCCTGCCCTGCAGGAACCTTTAACATAGCCAACACTTGGAAGAACCCGATAAAGGTCCATCAGCAGAAAAATGCACAAAGAGGAAGTGGTCCACGTAAACAATGGAGTATTAGCTATGGAAAACGATGAAACAGTGCCCTTTGCACCACGATAGAAGGACGTAGAGACAACCACCCAACTTGAAGAAAGAAACCGAAAGACAGATATACTATGACGTCACTCATAGGTGTTATCTAAAAAGTGATACTCATGAACTTATTTCCAAGAGAAGGAAAAGCACGGATTGAGGAAACAAAATGATCTTTAACGAAATGGAAAGGTGTAAGGAATGGGTGAATTAGGATACGGGGGTTAACAGACATGTACTGATACATATGACATATATAATCACAAAATCCTATGGGATACCAACAGAGGTCTACTCAACACGGTATAATAACCTTTCCTTTGGGAAGGATCCAAAGATGAATAGACGGATACGTTGATATGATGAACCAGATTCTGTACACCTAGCAGAAACTGCATGATATATCAAATTTGCTCTGATAATTAATAAAAATTAAATTAAAAAAAAAAACGAACACGAAGTAGGAGATATAATCTCTTGGGGGTCTGCCCTCGCCCTGGCACATTCCACTCTAATTTGCAGCCCACTAACAGGATTTCCAGGAAGGCTCTGCTGCCCAAAATCCCAGAGTTGGAAATGGAGGAATGCTTCCGCCTTGTGGCCGTTTCCCGCAAGAGCGGCTTTAAGCCCACAGCTAACGGTCCCTTAACATTCACAAGGACTCAGGGCTGTAGAGGACACCTGCCCTCAAAACATGTCCTGAGGTAGGGAATGGCCAGAAAATCCAAAACAGGCAAAATGTTCAAGAAGATAACATGAAGAGGTAAGTTTTACTCACTCTCTTTAAAAGGAAAAGGAAAATGGATAAAAGCTCAACATCAGGATATATTAGACTCATGCAAATCTAATCTACAAAAAGGTTTCAACTCACACCAGTCGACTGACCATCATCAAAAAGTCTTCAAACAGTAAGTGCTGAAGGGGTTTTAGAGAACTGTGTACCCTCTGGCTGCTGGTGAGATGTAAAGTGGTAACAGCCAATAATGAGAACAGAAAGGAGCTGCGTTTAAAAGTAAAAACGGAGCTCCCATTCGACGCAGCAGGCCCACCGCTGGGCCTCTCACCCGACAAGACCAGAATCCAGAGGACACAGGCTGCAAAAGCTGCACTGCGGCCTTATTCACAATAGCCAAGACATGGAGGCAACCTAGATGTCCATCAACAGATGAATGGATAAGGAAGAAGTGGTCCATGTACACAATGGACTACTAGCCATGTAAAACAATGAAACACTGCACTTTGAGGCACCATAGATGAGCCTAGGGAGAATCACAGAACATGAGGTAAATTGGAAAGCAAAAGACAGATATCCTATCATATCACTTATAGGTGTTACCTAACTACTGACAAAAATGGACATATTTCCACCGACAAAGACACACAGAGACTTTAAAAAACAAACTATGTGTATCTAAGAGGAAAGGTGGTAGCAACGGATGAATTAAGATTAGATTTACCATACCTATAGAAATACAGATTAAGTACATATATCAAAAAGACGGAGCACATAGCAAGGCAGGTCTTCGGAACACTCTGTCACCTTTTACGTGGGAAAAGGATCTGCACGTGAATAGATATATATGATGCACAAATGAACCAGACTGTGTACACCTAGGACAAACTGTATCCTGATCATTACCCCGATTAAAACAACGAACAGGAAGTAATGAGACACAGACTTCAGGGGTTTTGCCTGGCACATTCCATTCTAATTTACAACCTGGGAACACGACCTCCAGAAAGGCTGTGCTGCCCTAGGAACCAGATTTGGGAATGGAGAAATGCTGCCGCCTTGTGGCCGTTTCCCACAACAGCAGCTTTAAACCCAGGGCTAATGGTCACTAAATATTCACCAAACTTGCAGGTCTGTAAATTACACCTGGCCTCCAAAAGAATCCTGGGGTCAAAAATCGACCAAAAATTCAAAAGAGGGCAACCTTCCAAGAAGACAATTTCAAGAGGTACATTGTTCTCACACTTTTTTCTTTGTTTTTCCTAAAGAAAAGAGGAAGGTGTGGAAAGATGCTGAACATTAGGGATTATTAAAGACATACAAATCCAAATTACAGAAACCTATCAGCTCACACCAGTCAGAAAGGCCACAAGCAAACATTCTGCAAACAATAGATGCTGAAGGGGTTGTGGAGAAATGCATACCCTTGGTGCTAATTGGGATGTGGTAAGAGCCGCTAATGAAAAAACACAATGGAGGTGCTTTGAAAAGGGAAACATTGAGCTAGCAGTCAATCAGTCACACCCACTGCCGGGCCTACCCCCCTGAGAAAATGAGAATCAAAAAGTCACAGGCTGGCAATCCTGCGCTCCAGCAATACTTACCGTAGCCAACACTTGGAAGCAACGAAAACGTCCATCAACAGAGGAATGCACCCAGAAGAAGCCGTCCATGTACGCAACGGAATGTGACTCCACTAAAAAATATAAATTAAATTAAAACATCAAACGTAAGTAAGGACACAAGGTTTGGGGCGTTTATCAGGGCACACTGCACTCTAATTTGTATCTGAGGAGCACCACTGGCAGGAAGGTCTGCTTCCCTAGGTACCAGGGTGGGGAACGTAGAAATACTGCGGCCCTCTAGCCGATACCTGCAACAGCAGCTTCGAAATCTCTGCTAATGGTCACTTCATATGCACAAGTACCGCAGGGCTGCAAAGGAAACCTGCCCTCAAAATGTCCTGACGCGGGTGAAGGCCAAAACATTTCAAAATGTGGCACGTATTTCAAGAGAACAATCTGAAGACGTAAGCTGTAATAACGGTTTGAAAAATAAAAGGACGTGCCCGAAAGCTCCATTTCAAGGGATTATGAGACACATGCGGATCCAACCACAAAGAGGTATCAGCTCACCCCGCTAAGAATAACCATCAGCAAAGAAACTACAAACGCTCAGTGCTGAAGAGGTTGTGGAGAAATGCATACCCTCAATTTGAAGTGGGACGTAACCTGGTAAGAGCCACCAATGGGAAGAGAATGGATGTGTCTTTAAAAGGTAAACCCTGAGCTACTATATGATCCATCAGGCCCACTCCTCGGCCTGTAACCTAAGAAGACAGAATTGGAAAGACACAGGCAGGAAATATGCCCTGCAGCAGGATGACAATAGCCAAGACACGGACTCAGCCAAAAAGTCCACCAAGAGATGAGTGGACAGAGAAGAAGTGGTACGTGTACAGATGGAATATTAGCCAAGGAAAAAAATGAAACAATGACATTTGCAGCACGGTAGATGAGTCTAGAGGTAATCATGCAACTGGTAGCAAGTGAGAAAGCGAAAGACACATATCCTATCGTATCCCTTATAGGTGTTACCTAAAAATTGATACCAGTGAAGATATTTCCACAGAGAAATGTAATCACAGATTCATTAAGCAAACTTACGGTTCACCAAACGGAAAGGTGTGAGGATTGGATACATTAGGATGTTGGGGTTAACAGAGATATGCAAACACACGTGAAACGTATCATCACCAAAGACCTACGGCATACCAAGAGGAGACTACTCAACATTGGGTCATAACCTACATGGGAAAAGGATCCGAAGAAGACTAGATACATGTATGTGTGTGAAAGAATCACATCTTGCACACGCCTAGAGCAAACAAAACACTGTAATCAAATTTTCTCTGATACAAAATAAAAATTAAATTAAAACAAAACGAACAGCAAGGAATGAGACATAAACCTAAGGGGCTTCTTCCCGGCACATTCCGTTCTAATTTACAAGCTACAACACAACTTCCGTTATGGCTCTGCTGCCCTAGTAACCAGATTTGGTAAGGAGAAGTGCTGCCGCCTTCTGGCCGTTTCACACAACAGCGCTAATGGTCACTTAATATTCAAACTAATTGCAGGCCTGTAAATGACACCCTGCCATCTAAAAAAACATCCTGGGGGCGTAAATCGACCAGAAAATTCAAACGACGTCCACATTTCAAGAAGACATCTCAAGAGGCATATTTTATGCACGTTGTGTCTTTTCTTTCTTTTTTTCTTCAAAATAAAAGGGAATTGAACAATGCTCAACATCAGCAATTAATAAAGCCATGAAACTCCAACCTACATAAATGTTCACCTCACAGCCGTCAGAATGACCTTCAGCAGAAAGTCTACAAAGAATAAATGCTGAAGGGGTTTCAGAGAACTGTGTACCCTCTAGCTGCCGGGGGGATGTCAACTTGTAGCAGCCAGTAGTGAGAACATAACGGAAGTGCGTTTAAGGGTAAAACTTGAGCTACCGTGTGATCTGGTAGGTCCTCTGATGCGCCGCCTATCACCTGAGCAGAGCAGAATGGAAAAGACACAGGCTGGCAATCCTGCCCTGCAGGAACCTTTAACATAGCCAACACTTGGAAGAACCCGATAAAGGTCCATCAGCAGAAAAATGCACAAAGAGGAAGTGGTCCACGTAAACAATGGAGTATTAGCTATGGAAAACGATGAAACAGTGCCCTTTGCACCACGATAGAAGGACGTAGAGACAACCACCCAACTTGAAGAAAGAAACCGAAAGACAGATATACTATGACGTCACTCATAGGTGTTATCTAAAAAGTGATACTCATGAACTTATTTCCAAGAGAAGGAAAAGCACGGATTGAGGAAACAAAATGATCTTTAACGAAATGGAAAGGTGTAAGGAATGGGTGAATTAGGATACGGGGGTTAACAGACATGTACTGATACATATGACATATATAATCACAAAATCCTATGGGATACCAACAGAGGTCTACTCAACACGGTATAATAACCTTTCCTTTGGGAAGGATCCAAAGATGAACAGACGGATACGTTGATATGATGAACCAGATTCTGTACGCCTAGCAGAAACTGCATGATATATCAGATTTGCTCTGATAATTAATAAAAATTAAATTAAAAAAAAAAACGAACACGAAGTAGGAGATATAATCTCTTGGGGGTCTGCCCTCGCCCTGGCACATTCCACTCTAATTTGCAGCCCACTAACAGGATTTCCAGGAAGGCTCTGCTGCCCAAAAACCCAGAGTTGGAAATGGAGGAATGCTTCCGCCTTGTGGCCGTTTCCCGCAAGAGCGGCTTTCAGCCCACAGCTAACGGTCCCTTAACATTCACAAGGACTCAGGGCTGTAGAGGACACCTGCCCTCAAAACATGTCCTGAGGTAGGGAATGGCCAGAAAATCCAAAACAGGCAAAATGTTCAGGAAGATAACGTGAAGAGGTAAGTTTTACTCACTCTCTTTAAAAGGAAAAGGAAAATGGATAAAAGCTCAACATCAGGATATATTAGACTCATGCAAATCTAATCTACAAAAGGTTTCAACTCACACCAGTCGACTGACCATCATCAAAAAGTCTTCAAACAGTAAGTGCTGAAGGGGTTTTAGAGAACTGTGTACCCTCTGGCTGCTGGTGAGATGTAAAGTGGTAACAGCCAATAATGAGAACAGAAAGGAGCTGCGTTTAAAAGTAAAAACGGAGCTCCCATTCGACGCAGCAGGCCCACCGCTGGGCCTCTCACCCGACAAGACCAGAATCCAGAGGACACAGGCTGCAAAAGCTGCACTGCGGCCTTATTCACAATAGCCAAGACATGGAGGCAACCTAGATGTCCATCAACAGATGAATGGATAAGGAAGAAGTGGTCCATGTACACAATGGACTACTAGCCATGTAAAACAATGAAACACTGCACTTTGAGGCACCATAGATGAGCCTAGGGAGAATCACAGAACATGAGGTAAATTGGAAAGCAAAAGACAGATATCCTATCATATCACTTATAGGTGTTACCTAACTACTGACAAAAATGGACATATTTCCACCGACAAAGACACACAGAGACTTTAAAAAACAAACTATGTGTATCTAAGAGGAAAGGTGGTAGCAACGGATGAATTAAGATTAGATTTACCATACCTATAGAAATACAGATTAATTGGGATGTGGTAAGAGCCACTAATGAAAAAACTCTGATACAAAATAAAAATTAAATTAAAACAAAACGAACAGCAAGTAATGAGACATAAACCTAAGGGGCTTCTTCCTGGCACATTCCGTTCTAATTTACAAGCTACAACACAACTTCCGTTATGGCTCTGCTGCCCTAGTAACCAGATTTGGTAAGGAGAAGTGCTGCCTACAGATTAAGTACATATATCAAAAAGACGGAGCACATAGCAAGGCAGGTCTTCGGAACACTCTGTCACCTTTTACATGGGAAAAGGATCTGCACGTGAATAGATATATATGATGCACAAATGAACCAGACTGTGTACACCTAGGACAAACTGTATCCTGATCATTACCCCGATTAAAACAACGAACAGGAAGTAATGAGACACAGACTTCAGGGGTTTTGCCGGGCACATTCCATTCTAATTTACAACCTGGGAACACGACCTCCAGAAAGGCTGTGCTGCCCTAGGAACCAGATTTGGGAATGGAGAAATGCTGCCGCCTTGTGGCCGTTTCCCACAACAGCAGCTTTAAACCCAGGGCTAATGGTCACTAAATATTCACCAAACTTGCAGGTCTGTAAATTACACCTGGCCTCCAAAAGAATCCTGGGGTCAAAAATCGACCAAAAATTCAAAAGAGGGCAACCTTCCAAGAAGACAATTTCAAGAGGTACATTGTTCTCACACTTTTTTCTTTGTTTTTCCTAAAGAAAAGAGGAAGGTGTGGAAAGATGCTGAACATTAGGGATTATTAAAGACATACAAATCCAAATTACAGAAACCTATCAGCTCACACCAGTCAGAAAGGCCACAAGCAAACATTCTGCAAACAATAGATGCTGAAGGGGTTGTGGAGAAATGCATACCCTTGGTGCTAATTGGGATGTGGTAAGAGCCGCTAATGAAAAAACACAATGGAGGTGCTTTGAAAAGGGAAACATTGAGCTAGCAGTCAATCAGTCACACCCACTGCCGGGCCTACCCCCCTGAGAAAATGAGAATCAAAAAGTCACAGGCTGGCAATCCTGCGCTCCAGCAATACTTACCGTAGCCAACACTTGGAAGCAACGAAAACGTCCATCAACAGAGGAATGCACCCAGAAGAAGCCGTCCATGTACGCAACGGAATGTGACTCCACTAAAAAATATAAATTAAATTAAAACATCAAACGTAAGTAAGGACACAAGGTTTGGGGCGTTTATCAGGGCACACTGCACTCTAATTTGTATCTGAGGAGCACCACTGGCAGGAAGGTCTGCTTCCCTAGGTACCAGGGTGGGGAACGTAGAAATACTGCGGCCCTCTAGCCGATACCTGCAACAGCAGCTTCGAAATCTCTGCTAATGGTCACTTCATATGCACAAGTACCGCAGGGCTGCAAAGGAAACCTGCCCTCAAAATGTCCTGACGCGGGTGAAGGCCAAAACATTTCAAAATGTGGCACGTATTTCAAGAGAACAATCTGAAGACGTAAGCTGTAATAACGGTTTGAAAAATAAAAGGACGTGCCCGAAAGCTCCATTTCAAGGGATTATGAGACACATGCGGATCCAACCACAAAGAGGTATCAGCTCACCCCGCTAAGAATAACCATCAGCAAAGAAACTACAAACGCTCAGTGCTGAAGAGGTTGTGGAGAAATGCATACCCTCAATTTGAAGTGGGACGTAACCTGGTAAGAGCCACCAATGGGAAGAGAATGGATGTGTCTTTAAAAGGTAAACCCTGAGCTACTATATGATCCATCAGGCCCACTCCTCGGCCTGTAACCTAAGAAGACAGAATTGGAAAGACACAGGCAGGAAATATGCCCTGCAGCAGGATGACAATAGCCAAGACACGGACTCAGCCAAAAAGTCCACCAAGAGATGAGTGGACAGAGAAGAAGTGGTACGTGTACAGATGGAATATTAGCCAAGGAAAAAAATGAAACAATGACATTTGCAGCACGGTAGATGAGTCTAGAGGTAATCATGCAACTGGTAGCAAGTGAGAAAGCGAAAGACACATATCCTATCGTATCCCTTATAGGTGTTACCTAAAAATTGATACCAGTGAAGATATTTCCACAGAGAAATGTAATCACAGATTCATTAAGCAAACTTACGGTTCACCAAACGGAAAGGTGTGAGGATTGGATACATTAGGATGTTGGGGTTAACAGAGATATGCAAACACACGTGAAACGTATCATCACCAAAGACCTACGGCATACCAAGAGGAGACTACTCAACATTGGGTCATAACCTACATGGGAAAAGGATCCGAAGAAGACTAGATACATGTATGTGTGTGAAAGAATCACATCTTGCACACGCCTAGAGCAAACAAAACACTGTAATCAAATTTTCTCTGATACAAAATAAAAATTAAATTAAAACAAAACGAACAGCAAGGAATGAGACATAAACCTAAGGGGCTTCTTCCCGGCACATTCCGTTCTAATTTACAAGCTACAACACAACTTCCGTTATGGCTCTGCTGCCCTAGTAACCAGATTTGGTAAGGAGAAGTGCTGCCGCCTTCTGGCCGTTTCACCCAACAGCGCTAATGGTCACTTAATATTCAAACTAATTGCAGGCCTGTAAATGACACCCTGCCATCTAAAAAAACATCCTGGGGGCGTAAATCGACCAGAAAATTCAAACGACGTCCACATTTCAAGAAGACATCTCAAGAGGCATATTTTATGCACGTTGTGTCTTTTCTTTCTTTTTTTCTTCAAAATAAAAGGGAATTGAACAATGCTCAACATCAGCAATTAATAAAGCCATGAAACTCCAACCTACATAAATGTTCACCTCACAGCCGTCAGAATGACCTTCAGCAAAAAGTCTACAAAGAATAAATGCTGAAGGGGTTTCAGAGAACTGTGTACCCTCTAGCTGCCGGGGGGATGTCAACTTGTAGCAGCCAGTAGTGAGAACATAACGGAAGTGCGTTTAAGGGTAAAACTTGAGCTACCGTGTGATCTGGTAGGTCCTCTGATGCGCCGCCTATCACCTGAGCAGAGCAGAATGGAAAAGACACAGGCTGGCAATCCTGCCCTGCAGGAACCTTTAACATAGCCAACACTTGGAAGAACCCGATAAAGGTCCATCAGCAGAAAAATGCACAAAGAGGAAGTGGTCCACGTAAACAATGGAGTATTAGCTATGGAAAACGATGAAACAGTGCCCTTTGCACCACGATAGAAGGACGTAGAGACAACCACCCAACTTGAAGAAAGAAACCGAAAGACAGATATACTATGACGTCACTCATAGGTGTTATCTAAAAAGTGATACTCATGAACTTATTTCCAAGAGAAGGAAAAGCACGGATTGAGGAAACAAAATGATCTTTAACGAAATGGAAAGGTGTAAGGAATGGGTGAATTAGGATACGGGGGTTAACAGACATGTACTGATACATATGACATATATAATCACAAAATCCTATGGGATACCAACAGAGGTCTACTCAACACGGTATAATAACCTTTCCTTTGGGAAGGATCCAAAGATGAACAGACGGATACGTTGATATGATGAACCAGATTCTGTACGCCTAGCAGAAACTGCATGATATATCAGATTTGCTCTGATAATTAATAAAAATTAAATTAAAAAAAAAAACGAACACGAAGTAGGAGATATAATCTCTTGGGGGTCTGCCCTCGCCCTGGCACATTCCACTCTAATTTGCAGCCCACTAACAGGATTTCCAGGAAGGCTCTGCTGCCCAAAAACCCAGAGTTGGAAATGGAGGAATGCTTCCGCCTTGTGGCCGTTTCCCGCAAGAGCGGCTTTCAGCCCACAGCTAACGGTCCCTTAACATTCACAAGGACTCAGGGCTGTAGAGGACACCTGCCCTCAAAACATGTCCTGAGGTAGGGAATGGCCAGAAAATCCAAAACAGGCAAAATGTTCAGGAAGATAACGTGAAGAGGTAAGTTTTACTCACTCTCTTTAAAAGGAAAAGGAAAATGGATAAAAGCTCAACATCAGGATATATTAGACTCATGCAAATCTAATCTACAAAAAGGTTTCAACTCACACCAGTCGACTGACCATCATCAAAAAGTCTTCAAACAGTAAGTGCTGAAGGGGTTTTAGAGAACTGTGTACCCTCTGGCTGCTGGTGAGATGTAAAGTGGTAACAGCCAATAATGAGAACAGAAAGGAGCTGCGTTTAAAAGTAAAAACGGAGCTCCCATTCGACGCAGCAGGCCCACCGCTGGGCCTCTCACCCGACAAGACCAGAATCCAGAGGACACAGGCTGCAAAAGCTGCACTGCGGCCTTATTCACAATAGCCAAGACATGGAGGCAACCTAGATGTCCATCAACAGATGAATGGATAAGGAAGAAGTGGTCCATGTACACAATGGACTACTAGCCATGTAAAACAATGAAACACTGCACTTTGAGGCACCATAGATGAGCCTAGGGAGAATCACAGAACATGAGGTAAATTGGAAAGCAAAAGACAGATATCCTATCATATCACTTATAGGTGTTACCTAACTACTGACAAAAATGGACATATTTCCACCGACAAAGACACACAGAGACTTTAAAAAACAAACTATGTGTATCTAAGAGGAAAGGTGGTAGCAACGGATGAATTAAGATTAGATTTACCATACCTATAGAAATACAGATTAATTGGGATGTGGTAAGAGCCACTAATGAAAAAACTCTGATACAAAATAAAAATTAAATTAAAACAAAACGAACAGCAAGTAATGAGACATAAACCTAAGGGGCTTCTTCCTGGCACATTCCGTTCTAATTTACAAGCTACAACACAACTTCCATTATGGCTCTGCTGCCCTAGTAACCAGATTTGGTAAGGAGAAGTGCTGCCTACAGATTAAGTACATATATCAAAAAGACGGAGCACATAGCAAGGCAGGTCTTCGGAACACTCTGTCACCTTTTACATGGGAAAAGGATCTGCACGTGAATAGATATATATGATGCACAAATGAACCAGACTGTGTACACCTAGGACAAACTGTATCCTGATCATTACCCCGATTAAAACAACGAACAGGAAGTAATGAGACACAGACTTCAGGGGTTTTGCCTGGCACATTCCATTCTAATTTACAACCTGGGAACACGACCTCCAGAAAGGCTGTGCTGCCCTAGGAACCAGATTTGGGAATGGAGAAATGCTGCCGCCTTGTGGCCGTTTCCCACAACAGCAGCTTTAAACCCAGGGCTAATGGTCACTAAATATTCACCAAACTTGCAGGTCTGTAAATTACACCTGGCCTCCAAAAGAATCCTGGGGTCAAAAATCGACCAAAAATTCAAAAGAGGGCAACCTTCCAAGAAGACAATTTCAAGAGGTACATTGTTCTCACACTTTTTTCTTTGTTTTTCCTAAAGAAAAGGGGAAGGTGTGGAAAGATGCTGAACATTAGGGATTATTAAAGACATACAAATCCAAATTACAGAAACCTATCAGCTCACACCAGTCAGAAAGGCCACAAGCAAACATTCTGCAAACAATAGATGCTGAAGGGGTTGTGGAGAAATGCATACCCTTGGTGCTAATTGGGATGTGGTAAGAGCCGCTAATGAAAAAACACAATGGAGGTGCTTTGAAAAGGGAAACATTGAGCTAGCAGTCAATCAGTCACACCCACTGCCGGGCCTACCCCCTGAGAAAATGAGAATCAAAAAGTCACAGGCTGGCAATCCTGCACTCCAGCAATACTTACCGTAGCCAACACTTGGAAGCAATGAAAATGTCCATCAACAGAGGAATGCACCCAGAAGAAGCCGTCCATGTACGCAACGGAATGTGACTCCACTAAAAAATATAAATTAAATTAAAACATCAAACGTAAGTAAGGACACAAGGTTTGGGGCGTTTATCAGGGCACACTGCACTCTAATTTGTATCTGAGGAGCACCACTGGCAGGAAGGTCTGCTTCCCTAGGTACCAGGGTGGGGAACGTAGAAATACTGCGGCCCTCTAGCCGATACCTGCAACAGCAGCTTCGAAATCTCTGCTAATGGTCACTTCATATGCACAAGTACCGCAGGGCTGCAAAGGAAACCTGCCCTCAAAATGTCCTGACGCAGGTGAAGGCCAAAACATTTCAAAATGTGGCACGTATTTCAAGAGAACAATCTGAAGACGTAAGCTGTAATAACGGTTTGAAAAATAAAAGGACGTGCCCGAAAGCTCCATTTCAAGGGATTATGAGACACATGCGGATCCAACCACAAAGAGGTATCAGCTCACCCCGCTAAGAATAACCATCAGCAAAGAAACTACAAACGCTCAGTGCTGAAGAGGTTGTGGAGAAATGCATACCCTCAATTTGAAGTGGGACGTAACCTGGTAAGAGCCACCAATGGGAAGAGAATGGATGTGTCTTTAAAAGGTAAACCCTGAGCTACTATATGATCCATCAGGCCCACTCCTCGGCCTGTAACCTAAGAAGACAGAATTGGAAAGACACAGGCAGGAAATATGCCCTGCAGCAGGATGACAATAGCCAAGACACGGACTCAGCCAAAAAGTCCACCAAGAGATGAGTGGACAGAGAAGAAGTGGTACGTGTACAGATGGAATATTAGCCAAGGAAAAAAATGAAACAATGACATTTGCAGCACGGTAGATGAGTCTAGAGGTAATCATGCAACTGGTAGCAAGTGAGAAAGCGAAAGACACATATCCTATCGTATCCCTTATAGGTGTTACCTAAAAATTGATACCAGTGAAGATATTTCCACAGAGAAATGTAATCACAGATTCATTAAGCAAACTTACGGTTCACCAAACGGAAAGGTGTGAGGATTGCATACATTAGGATGTTGGGGTTAACAGAGATATGCAAACACACGTGAAATGTATCATCACCAAAGACCTACGGCATACCAAGAGGAGACTACTCAACATTGGGTCATAACCTACATGGGAAAAGGATCCGAAGAAGACTAGATACATGTATGTGTGTGAAAGAATCACATCTTGCACACGCCTAGAGCAAACAAAACATTGTAATCAAATTTTCTCTGATACAAAATAAAAATTAAATTAAAACAAAACGAACAGCAAGGAATGAGACATAAACCTAAGGGGCTTCTTCCCGGCACATTCCGTTCTAATTTACAAGCTACAACACAACTTCCGTTATGGCTCTGCTGCCCTAGTAACCAGATTTGGTAAGGAGAAGTGCTGCCGCCTTCTGGCCGTTTCACCCAACAGCACTAATGGTCACTTAATATTCAAACTAATTGCAGGCCTGTAAATGACACCCTGCCATCTAAAAAAACATCCTGGGGGCGTAAATCGACCAGAAAATTCAAACGACGTCAACATTTCAAGAAGACATCTCAAGAGGCATATTTTATGCACGTTGTGTCTTTTCTTTCTTTTTTTCTTCAAAATAAAAGGGAATTGAACAATGCTCAACATCAGCAATTAATAAAGCCATGAAACTCCAACCTACATAAATGTTCACCTCACAGCCGTCAGAATGACCTTCAGCAAAAAGTCTACAAAGAATAAATGCTGAAGGGGTTTCAGAGAACTGTGTACCCTCTAGCTGCCGGGGGGACGTCAACTTGTAGCAGCCAGTAGTGAGAACATAACGGAAGTGCGTTTAAGGGTAAAAATTGAGCTACCGTGTGATCTGGTAGGTCCTCTGATGCGCCGCCTATCACCTGAGCAGAGCAGAATGGAAAAGACACAGGCTGGCAATCCTGCCCTGCAGGAACCTTTAACATAGCCAACACTTGGAAGAACCCGATAAAGGTCCATCAGCAGAAAAATGCACAAAGAGGAAGTGGTCCACGTAAACAATGGAGTATTAGCTATGGAAAACGATGAAACAGTGCCCTTTGCACCACGATAGAAGGACGTAGAGACAACCACCCAACTTGAAGAAAGAAACCGAAAGACAGATATACTATGACGTCACTCATAGGTGTTATCTAAAAAGTGATACTCATGAACTTATTTCCAAGAGAAGGAAAAGCACGGATTGAGGAAACAAAATGATCTTTAACGAAATGGAAAGGTGTAAGGAATGGGTGAATTAGGATACGGGGGTTAACAGACATGTACTGATACATATGACATATATAATCACAAAATCCTATGGGATACCAACAGAGGTCTACTCAACACGGTATAATAACCTTTCCTTTGGGAAGGATCCAAAGATGAATAGACGGATACGTTGATATGATGAACCAGATTCTGTACGCCTAGCAGAAAATGCATGATATATCAAATTTGCTCTGATAATTAATAAAAATTAAATTAAAAAAAAAAACAAACACGAAGTAGGAGATATAATCTCTTGGGGGTCTGCCCTCGCCCTGGCACATTCCACTCTAATTTGCAGCCCACTAACAGGATTTCCAGGAAGGCTCTGCTGCCCAAAAACCCAGAGTTGGAAATGGAGGAATGCTTCCGCCTTGTGGCCGTTTCCCGCAAGAGCGGCTTTCAGCCCACAGCTAACGGTCCCTTAACATTCACAAGGACTCAGGGCTGTAGAGGACACCTGCCCTCAAAACATGTCCTGAGGTAGGGAATGGCCAGAAAATCCAAAACAGGCAAAATGTTCAGGAAGATAACGTGAAGAGGTAAGTTTTACTCACTCTCTTTAAAAGGAAAAGGAAAATGGATAAAAGCTCAACATCAGGATATATTAGACTCATGCAAATCTAATCTACAAAAAGGTTTCAACTCACACCAGTCGACTGACCATCATCAAAAAGTCTTCAAACAGTAAGTGCTGAAGGGGTTTTAGAGAACTGTGTACCCTCTGGCTGCTGGTGAGATGTAAAGTGGTAACAGCCAATAATGAGAACAGAAAGGAGCTGCGTTTAAAAGTAAAAACGGAGCTCCCATTCGACGCAGCAGGCCCACCGCTGGGCCTCTCACCCGACAAGACCAGAATCCAGAGGACACAGGCTGCAAAAGCTGCACTGCGGCCTTATTCACAATAGCCAAGACATGGAGGCAACCTAGATGTCCATCAACAGATGAATGGATAAGGAAGAAGTGGTCCATGTACACAATGGACTACTAGCCATGTAAAACAATGAAACACTGCACTTTGAGGCACCATAGATGAGCCTAGGGAGAATCACAGAACATGAGGTAAATTGGAAAGCAAAAGACAGATATCCTATCATATCACTTATAGGTGTTACCTAACTACTGACAAAAATGGACATATTTCCACCGACAAAGACACACAGAGACTTTAAAAAACAAACTATGTGTATCTAAGAGGAAAGGTGGTAGCAACGGATGAATTAAGATTAGATTTACCATACCTATAGAAATACAGATTAAGTACATATATCAAAAAGACGGAGCACATAGCAAGGCAGGTCTTCGGAACACTCTGTCACCTTTTACGTGGGAAAAGGATCTGCACGTGAATAGATATATATGATGCACAAATGAACCAGACTGTGTACACCTAGGACAAACTGTATCCTGATCATTACCCCGATTAAAACAACGAACAGGAAGTAATGAGACACAGACTTCAGGGGTTTTGCCTGGCACATTCCATTCTAATTTACAACCTGGGAACACGACCTCCAGAAAGGCTGTGCTGCCCTAGGAACCAGATTTGGGAATGGAGAAATGCTGCCGCCTTGTGGCCGTTTCCCACAACAGCAGCTTTAAACCCAGGGCTAATGGTCACTAAATATTCACCAAACTTGCAGGTCTGTAAATTACACCTGGCCTCCAAAAGAATCCTGGGGTCAAAAATCGACCAAAAATTCAAAAGAGGGCAACCTTCCAAGAAGACAATTTCAAGAGGTACATTGTTCTCACACTTTTTTCTTTGTTTTTCCTAAAGAAAAGAGGAAGGTGTGGAAAGATGCTGAACATTAGGGATTATTAAAGACATACAAATCCAAATTACAGAAACCTATCAGCTCACACCAGTCAGAAAGGCCACAAGCAAACATTCTGCAAACAATAGATGCTGAAGGGGTTGTGGAGAAATGCATACCCTTGGTGCTAATTGGGATGTGGTAAGAGCCGCTAATGAAAAAACACAATGGAGGTGCTTTGAAAAGGGAAACATTGAGCTAGCAGTCAATCAGTCACACCCACTGCCGGGCCTACCCCCCTGAGAAAATGAGAATCAAAAAGTCACAGGCTGGCAATCCTGCGCTCCAGCAATACTTACCGTAGCCAACACTTGGAAGCAACGAAAACGTCCATCAACAGAGGAATGCACCCAGAAGAAGCCGTCCATGTACGCAACGGAATGTGACTCCACTAAAAAATATAAATTAAATTAAAACATCAAACGTAAGTAAGGACACAAGGTTTGGGGCGTTTATCAGGGCACACGGCACTCTAATTTGTATCTGAGGAGCACCACTGGCAGGAAGGTCTGCTTCCCTAGGTACCAGGGTGGGGAACGTAGAAATACTGCGGCCCTCTAGCCGATACCTGCAACAGCAGCTTCGAAATCTCTGCTAATGGTCACTTCATATGCACAAGTACCGCAGGGCTGCAAAGGAAACCTGCCCTCAAAATGTCCTGACGCGGGTGAAGGCCAAAACATTTCAAAATGTGGCACGTATTTCAAGAGAACAATCTGAAGACGTAAGCTGTAATAACGGTTTGAAAAATAAAAGGACGTGCCCGAAAGCTCCATTTCAAGGGATTATGAGACACATGCGGATCCAACCACAAAGAGGTATCAGCTCACCCCGCTAAGAATAACCATCAGCAAAGAAACTACAAACGCTCAGTGCTGAAGAGGTTGTGGAGAAATGCATACCCTCAATTTGAAGTGGGACGTAACCTGGTAAGAGCCACCAATGGGAAGAGAATGGATGTGTCTTTAAAAGGTAAACCCTGAGCTACTATATGATCCATCAGGCCCACTCCTCGGCCTGTAACCTAAGAAGACAGAATTGGAAAGACACAGGCAGGAAATATGCCCTGCAGCAGGATGACAATAGCCAAGACACGGACTCAGCCAAAAAGTCCACCAAGAGATGAGTGGACAGAGAAGAAGTGGTACGTGTACAGATGGAATATTAGCCAAGGAAAAAAATGAAACAATGACATTTGCAGCACGGTAGATGAGTCTAGAGGTAATCATGCAACTGGTAGCAAGTGAGAAAGCGAAAGACACATATCCTATCGTATCCCTTATAGGTGTTACCTAAAAATTGATACCAGTGAAGATATTTCCACAGAGAAATGTAATCACAGATTCATTAAGCAAACTTACGGTTCACCAAACGGAAAGGTGTGAGGATTGGATACATTAGGATGTTGGGGTTAACAGAGATATGCAAACACACGTGAAACGTATCATCACCAAAGACCTACGGCATACCAAGAGGAGACTACTCAACATTGGGTCATAACCTACATGGGAAAAGGATCCGAAGAAGACTAGATACATGTATGTGTGTGAAAGAATCACATCTTGCACACGCCTAGAGCAAACAAAACACTGTAATCAAATTTTCTCTGATACAAAATAAAAATTAAATTAAAACAAAACGAACAGCAAGGAATGAGACATAAACCTAAGGGGCTTCTTCCCGGCACATTCCGTTCTAATTTACAAGCTACAACACAACTTCCGTTATGGCTCTGCTGCCCTAGTAACCAGATTTGGTAAGGAGAAGTGCTGCCGCCTTCTGGCCGTTTCACACAACAGCGCTAATGGTCACTTAATATTCAAACTAATTGCAGGCCTGTAAATGACACCCTGCCATCTAAAAAAACATCCTGGGGGCGTAAATCGACCAGAAAATTCAAACGACGTCCACATTTCAAGAAGACATCTCAAGAGGCATATTTTATGCACGTTGTGTCTTTTCTTTCTTTTTTTCTTCAAAATAAAAGGGAATTGAACAATGCTCAACATCAGCAATTAATAAAGCCATGAAACTCCAACCTACATAAATGTTCACCTCACAGCCGTCAGAATGACCTTCAGCAGAAAGTCTACAAAGAATAAATGCTGAAGGGGTTTCAGAGAACTGTGTACCCTCTAGCTGCCGGGGGGATGTCAACTTGTAGCAGCCAGTAGTGAGAACATAACGGAAGTGCGTTTAAGGGTAAAACTTGAGCTACCGTGTGATCTGGTAGGTCCTCTGATGCGCCGCCTATCACCTGAGCAGAGCAGAATGGAAAAGACACAGGCTGGCAATCCTGCCCTGCAGGAACCTTTAACATAGCCAACACTTGGAAGAACCCGATAAAGGTCCATCAGCAGAAAAATGCACAAAGAGGAAGTGGTCCACGTAAACAATGGAGTATTAGCTATGGAAAACGATGAAACAGTGCCCTTTGCACCACGATAGAAGGACGTAGAGACAACCACCCAACTTGAAGAAAGAAACCGAAAGACAGATATACTATGACGTCACTCATAGGTGTTATCTAAAAAGTGATACTCATGAACTTATTTCCAAGAGAAGGAAAAGCACGGATTGAGGAAACAAAATGATCTTTAACGAAATGGAAAGGTGTAAGGAATGGGTGAATTAGGATACGGGGGTTAACAGACATGTACTGATACATATGACATATATAATCACAAAATCCTATGGGATACCAACAGAGGTCTACTCAACACGGTATAATAACCTTTCCTTTGGGAAGGATCCAAAGATGAACAGACGGATACGTTGATATGATGAACCAGATTCTGTACGCCTAGCAGAAACTGCATGATATATCAGATTTGCTCTGATAATTAATAAAAATTAAATTAAAAAAAAAAACAAACACGAAGTAGGAGATATAATCTCTTGGGGGTCTGCCCTCGCCCTGGCACATTCCACTCTAATTTGCAGCCCACTAACAGGATTTCCAGGAAGGCTCTGCTGCCCAAAAACCCAGAGTTGGAAATGGAGGAATGCTTCCGCCTTGTGGCCGTTTCCCGCAAGAGCGGCTTTCAGCCCACAGCTAACGGTCCCTTAACATTCACAAGGACTCAGGGCTGTAGAGGACACCTGCCCTCAAAACATGTCCTGAGGTAGGGAATGGCCAGAAAATCCAAAACAGGCAAAATGTTCAGGAAGATAACGTGAAGAGGTAAGTTTTACTCACTCTCTTTAAAAGGAAAAGGAAAATGGATAAAAGCTCAACATCAGGATATATTAGACTCATGCAAATCTAATCTACAAAAAGGTTTCAACTCACACCAGTCGACTGACCATCATCAAAAAGTCTTCAAACAGTAAGTGCTGAAGGGGTTTTAGAGAACTGTGTACCCTCTGGCTGCTGGTGAGATGTAAAGTGGTAACAGCCAATAATGAGAACAGAAAGGAGCTGCGTTTAAAAGTAAAAACGGAGCTCCCATTCGACGCAGCAGGCCCACCGCTGGGCCTCTCACCCGACAAGACCAGAATCCAGAGGACACAGGCTGCAAAAGCTGCACTGCGGCCTTATTCACAATAGCCAAGACATGGAGGCAACCTAGATGTCCATCAACAGATGAATGGATAAGGAAGAAGTGGTCCATGTACACAATGGACTACTAGCCATGTAAAACAATGAAACACTGCACTTTGAGGCACCATAGATGAGCCTAGGGAGAATCACAGAACATGAGGTAAATTGGAAAGCAAAAGACAGATATCCTATCATATCACTTATAGGTGTTACCTAACTACTGACAAAAATGGACATATTTCCACCGACAAAGACACACAGAGACTTTAAAAAACAAACTATGTGTATCTAAGAGGAAAGGTGGTAGCAACGGATGAATTAAGATTAGATTTACCATACCTATAGAAATACAGATTAAGTACATATATCAAAAAGACGGAGCACATAGCAAGGCAGGTCTTCGGAACACTCTGTCACCTTTTACGTGGGAAAAGGATCTGCACGTGAATAGATATATATGATGCACAAATGAACCAGACTGTGTACACCTAGGACAAACTGTATCCTGATCATTACCCCGATTAAAACAACGAACAGGAAGTAATGAGACACAGACTTCAGGGGTTTTGCCTGGCACATTCCATTCTAATTTACAACCTGGGAACACGACCTCCAGAAAGGCTGTGCTGCCCTAGGAACCAGATTTGGGAATGGAGAAATGCTGCCGCCTTGTGGCCGTTTCCCACAACAGCAGCTTTAAACCCAGGGCTAATGGTCACTAAATATTCACCAAACTTGCAGGTCTGTAAATTACACCTGGCCTCCAAAAGAATCCTGGGGTCAAAAATCGACCAAAAATTCAAAAGAGGGCAACCTTCCAAGAAGACAATTTCAAGAGGTACATTGTTCTCACACTTTTTTCTTTGTTTTTCCTAAAGAAAAGAGGAAGGTGTGGAAAGATGCTGAACATTAGGGATTATTAAAGACATACAAATCCAAATTACAGAAACCTATCAGCTCACACCAGTCAGAAAGGCCACAAGCAAACATTCTGCAAACAATAGATGCTGAAGGGGTTGTGGAGAAATGCATACCCTTGGTGCTAATTGGGATGTGGTAAGAGCCGCTAATGAAAAAACACAATGGAGGTGCTTTGAAAAGGGAAACATTGAGCTAGCAGTCAATCAGTCACACCCACTGCCGGGCCTACCCCCCTGAGAAAATGAGAATCAAAAAGTCACAGGCTGGCAATCCTGCGCTCCAGCAATACTTACCGTAGCCAACACTTGGAAGCAACGAAAACGTCCATCAACAGAGGAATGCACCCAGAAGAAGCCGTCCATGTACGCAACGGAATGTGACTCCACTAAAAAATATAAATTAAATTAAAACATCAAACGTAAGTAAGGACACAAGGTTTGGGGCGTTTATCAGGGCACACTGCACTCTAATTTGTATCTGAGGAGCACCACTGGCAGGAAGGTCTGCTTCCCTAGGTACCAGGGTGGGGAACGTAGAAATACTGCGGCCCTCTAGCCGATACCTGCAACAGCAGCTTCGAAATCTCTGCTAATGGTCACTTCATATGCACAAGTACCGCAGGGCTGCAAAGGAAACCTGCCCTCAAAATGTCCTGACGCGGGTGAAGGCCAAAACATTTCAAAATGTGGCACGTATTTCAAGAGAACAATCTGAAGACGTAAGCTGTAATAACGGTTTGAAAAATAAAAGGACGTGCCCGAAAGCTCCATTTCAAGGGATTATGAGACACATGCGGATCCAACCACAAAGAGGTATCAGCTCACCCCGCTAAGAATAACCATCAGCAAAGAAACTACAAACGCTCAGTGCTGAAGAGGTTGTGGAGAAATGCATACCCTCAATTTGAAGTGGGACGTAACCTGGTAAGAGCCACCAATGGGAAGAGAATGGATGTGTCTTTAAAAGGTAAACCCTGAGCTACTATATGATCCATCAGGCCCACTCCTCGGCCTGTAACCTAAGAAGACAGAATTGGAAAGACACAGGCAGGAAATATGCCCTGCAGCAGGATGACAATAGCCAAGACACGGACTCAGCCAAAAAGTCCACCAAGAGATGAGTGGACAGAGAAGAAGTGGTACGTGTACAGATGGAATATTAGCCAAGGAAAAAAATGAAACAATGACATTTGCAGCACGGTAGATGAGTCTAGAGGTAATCATGCAACTGGTAGCAAGTGAGAAAGCGAAAGACACATATCCTATCGTATCCCTTATAGGTGTTACCTAAAAATTGATACCAGTGAAGATATTTCCACAGAGAAATGTAATCACAGATTCATTAAGCAAACTTACGGTTCACCAAACGGAAAGGTGTGAGGATTGGATACATTAGGATGTTGGGGTTAACAGAGATATGCAAACACACGTGAAACGTATCATCACCAAAGACCTACGGCATACCAAGAGGAGACTACTCAACATTGGGTCATAACCTACATGGGAAAAGGATCCGAAGAAGACTAGATACATGTATGTGTGTGAAAGAATCACATCTTGCACACGCCTAGAGCAAACAAAACACTGTAATCAAATTTTCTCTGATACAAAATAAAAATTAAATTAAAACAAAACGAACAGCAAGGAATGAGACATAAACCTAAGGGGCTTCTTCCCGGCACATTCCGTTCTAATTTACAAGCTACAACACAACTTCCGTTATGGCTCTGCTGCCCTAGTAACCAGATTTGGTAAGGAGAAGTGCTGCCGCCTTCTGGCCGTTTCACACAACAGCGCTAATGGTCACTTAATATTCAAACTAATTGCAGGCCTGTAAATGACACCCTGCCATCTAAAAAAACATCCTGGGGGCGTAAATCGACCAGAAAATTCAAACGACGTCCACATTTCAAGAAGACATCTCAAGAGGCATATTTTATGCACATTGTGTCTTTTCTTTCTTTTTTTCTTCAAAATAAAAGGGAATTGAACAATGCTCAACATCAGCAATTAATAAAGCCATGAAACTCCAACCTACATAAATGTTCACCTCACAGCCGTCAGAATGACCTTCAGCAGAAAGTCTACAAAGAATAAATGCTGAAGGGGTTTCAGAGAACTGTGTACCCTCTAGCTGCCGGGGGGATGTCAACTTGTAGCAGCCAGTAGTGAGAACATAACGGAAGTGCGTTTAAGGGTAAAACTTGAGCTACCGTGTGATCTGGTAGGTCCTCTGATGCGCCGCCTATCACCTGAGCAGAGCAGAATGGAAAAGACACAGGCTGGCAATCCTGCCCTGCAGGAACCTTTAACATAGCCAACACTTGGAAGAACCCGATAAAGGTCCATCAGCAGAAAAATGCACAAAGAGGAAGTGGTCCACGTAAACAATGGAGTATTAGCTATGGAAAACGATGAAACAGTGCCCTTTGCACCACGATAGAAGGACGTAGAGACAACCACCCAACTTGAAGAAAGAAACCGAAAGACAGATATACTATGACGTCACTCATAGGTGTTATCTAAAAAGTGATACTCATGAACTTATTTCCAAGAGAAGGAAAAGCACGGATTGAGGAAACAAAATGATCTTTAACGAAATGGAAAGGTGTAAGGAATGGGTGAATTAGGATACGGGGGTTAACAGACATGTACTGATACATATGACATATATAATCACAAAATCCTATGGGATACCAACAGAGGTCTACTCAACACGGTATAATAACCTTTCCTTTGGGAAGGATCCAAAGATGAACAGACGGATACGTTGATATGATGAACCAGATTCTGTACGCCTAGCAGAAACTGCATGATATATCAGATTTGCTCTGATAATTAATAAAAATTAAATTAAAAAAAAAAACAAACACGAAGTAGGAGATATAATCTCTTGGGGGTCTGCCCTCGCCCTGGCACATTCCACTCTAATTTGCAGCCCACTAACAGGATTTCCAGGAAGGCTCTGCTGCCCAAAAACCCAGAGTTGGAAATGGAGGAATGCTTCCGCCTTGTGGCCGTTTCCCGCAAGAGCGGCTTTCAGCCCACAGCTAACGGTCCCTTAACATTCACAAGGACTCAGGGCTGTAGAGGACACCTGCCCTCAAAACATGTCCTGAGGTAGGGAATGGCCAGAAAATCCAAAACAGGCAAAATGTTCAGGAAGATAACGTGAAGAGGTAAGTTTTACTCACTCTCTTTAAAAGGAAAAGGAAAATGGATAAAAGCTCAACATCAGGATATATTAGACTCATGCAAATCTAATCTACAAAAAGGTTTCAACTCACACCAGTCGACTGACCATCATCAAAAAGTCTTCAAACAGTAAGTGCTGAAGGGGTTTTAGAGAACTGTGTACCCTCTGGCTGCTGGTGAGATGTAAAGTGGTAACAGCCAATAATGAGAACAGAAAGGAGCTGCGTTTAAAAGTAAAAACGGAGCTCCCATTCGACGCAGCAGGCCCACCGCTGGGCCTCTCACCCGACAAGACCAGAATCCAGAGGACACAGGCTGCAAAAGCTGCACTGCGGCCTTATTCACAATAGCCAAGACATGGAGGCAACCTAGATGTCCATCAACAGATGAATGGATAAGGAAGAAGTGGTCCATGTACACAATGGACTACTAGCCATGTAAAACAATGAAACACTGCACTTTGAGGCACCATAGATGAGCCTAGGGAGAATCACAGAACATGAGGTAAATTGGAAAGCAAAAGACAGATATCCTATCATATCACTTATAGGTGTTACCTAACTACTGACAAAAATGGACATATTTCCACCGACAAAGACACACAGAGACTTTAAAAAACAAACTATGTGTATCTAAGAGGAAAGGTGGTAGCAACGGATGAATTAAGATTAGATTTACCATACCTATACAAATACAGATTAAGTACATATATCAAAAAGACGGAGCACATAGCAAGGCAGGTCTTCGGAACACTCTGTCACCTTTTACGTGGGAAAAGGATCTGCACGTGAATAGATATATATGATGCACAAATGAACCAGACTGTGTACACCTAGGACAAACTGTATCCTGATCATTACCCCGATTAAAACAACGAACAGGAAGTAATGAGACACAGACTTCAGGGGTTTTGCCTGGCACATTCCATTCTAATTTACAACCTGGGAACACGACCTCCAGAAAGGCTGTGCTGCCCTAGGAACCAGATTTGGGAATGGAGAAATGCTGCCGCCTTGTGGCCGTTTCCCACAACAGCAGCTTTAAACCCAGGGCTAATGGTCACTAAATATTCACCAAACTTGCAGGTCTGTAAATTACACCTGGCCTCCAAAAGAATCCTGGGGTCAAAAATCGACCAAAAATTCAAAAGAGGGCAACCTTCCAAGAAGACAATTTCAAGAGGTACATTGTTCTCACACTTTTTTCTTTGTTTTTCCTAAAGAAAAGAGGAAGGTGTGGAAAGATGCTGAACATTAGGGATTATTAAAGACATACAAATCCAAATTACAGAAACCTATCAGCTCACACCAGTCAGAAAGGCCACAAGCAAACATTCTGCAAACAATAGATGCTGAAGGGGTTGTGGAGAAATGCATACCCTTGGTGCTAATTGGGATGTGGTAAGAGCCGCTAATGAAAAAACACAATGGAGGTGCTTTGAAAAGGGAAACATTGAGCTAGCAGTCAATCAGTCACACCCACTGCCGGGCCTACCCCCCTGAGAAAATGAGAATCAAAAAGTCACAGGCTGGCAATCCTGCGCTCCAGCAATACTTACCGTAGCCAACACTTGGAAGCAACGAAAACGTCCATCAACAGAGGAATGCACCCAGAAGAAGCCGTCCATGTACGCAACGGAATGTGACTCCACTAAAAAATATAAATTAAATTAAAACATCAAACGTAAGTAAGGACACAAGGTTTGGGGCGTTTATCAGGGCACACGGCACTCTAATTTGTATCTGAGGAGCACCACTGGCAGGAAGGTCTGCTTCCCTAGGTACCAGGGTGGGGAACGTAGAAATACTGCGGCCCTCTAGCCGATACCTGCAACAGCAGCTTCGAAATCTCTGCTAATGGTCACTTCATATGCACAAGTACCGCAGGGCTGCAAAGGAAACCTGCCCTCAAAATGTCCTGACGCGGGTGAAGGCCAAAACATTTCAAAATGTGGCACGTATTTCAAGAGAACAATCTGAAGACGTAAGCTGTAATAACGGTTTGAAAAATAAAAGGACGTGCCCGAAAGCTCCATTTCAAGGGATTATGAGACACATGCGGATCCAACCACAAAGAGGTATCAGCTCACCCCGCTAAGAATAACCATCAGCAAAGAAACTACAAACGCTCAGTGCTGAAGAGGTTGTGGAGAAATGCATACCCTCAATTTGAAGTGGGACGTAACCTGGTAAGAGCCACCAATGGGAAGAGAATGGATGTGTCTTTAAAAGGTAAACCCTGAGCTACTATATGATCCATCAGGCCCACTCCTCGGCCTGTAACCTAAGAAGACAGAATTGGAAAGACACAGGCAGGAAATATGCCCTGCAGCAGGATGACAATAGCCAAGACACGGACTCAGCCAAAAAGTCCACCAAGAGATGAGTGGACAGAGAAGAAGTGGTACGTGTACAGATGGAATATTAGCCAAGGAAAAAAATGAAACAATGACATTTGCAGCACGGTAGATGAGTCTAGAGGTAATCATGCAACTGGTAGCAAGTGAGAAAGCGAAAGACACATATCCTATCGTATCCCTTATAGGTGTTACCTAAAAATTGATACCAGTGAAGATATTTCCACAGAGAAATGTAATCACAGATTCATTAAGCAAACTTACGGTTCACCAAACGGAAAGGTGTGAGGATTGGATACATTAGGATGTTGGGGTTAACAGAGATATGCAAACACACGTGAAACGTATCATCACCAAAGACCTACGGCATACCAAGAGGAGACTACTCAACATTGGGTCATAACCTACATGGGAAAAGGATCCGAAGAAGACTAGATACATGTATGTGTGTGAAAGAATCACATCTTGCACACGCCTAGAGCAAACAAAACACTGTAATCAAATTTTCTCTGATACAAAATAAAAATTAAATTAAAACAAAACGAACAGCAAGGAATGAGACATAAACCTAAGGGGCTTCTTCCCGGCACATTCCGTTCTAATTTACAAGCTACAACACAACTTCCGTTATGGCTCTGCTGCCCTAGTAACCAGATTTGGTAAGGAGAAGTGCTGCCGCCTTCTGGCCGTTTCACACAACAGCGCTAATGGTCACTTAATATTCAAACTAATTGCAGGCCTGTAAATGACACCCTGCCATCTAAAAAAACATCCTGGGGGCGTAAATCGACCAGAAAATTCAAACGACGTCCACATTTCAAGAAGACATCTCAAGAGGCATATTTTATGCACGTTGTGTCTTTTCTTTCTTTTTTTCTTCAAAATAAAAGGGAATTGAACAATGCTCAACATCAGCAATTAATAAAGCCATGAAACTCCAACCTACATAAATGTTCACCTCACAGCCGTCAGAATGACCTTCAGCAGAAAGTCTACAAAGAATAAATGCTGAAGGGGTTTCAGAGAACTGTGTACCCTCTAGCTGCCGGGGGGATGTCAACTTGTAGCAGCCAGTAGTGAGAACATAACGGAAGTGCGTTTAAGGGTAAAACTTGAGCTACCGTGTGATCTGGTAGGTCCTCTGATGCGCCGCCTATCACCTGAGCAGAGCAGAATGGAAAAGACACAGGCTGGCAATCCTGCCCTGCAGGAACCTTTAACATAGCCAACACTTGGAAGAACCCGATAAAGGTCCATCAGCAGAAAAATGCACAAAGAGGAAGTGGTCCACGTAAACAATGGAGTATTAGCTATGGAAAACGATGAAACAGTGCCCTTTGCACCACGATAGAAGGACGTAGAGACAACCACCCAACTTGAAGAAAGAAACCGAAAGACAGATATACTATGACGTCACTCATAGGTGTTATCTAAAAAGTGATACTCATGAACTTATTTCCAAGAGAAGGAAAAGCACGGATTGAGGAAACAAAATGATCTTTAACGAAATGGAAAGGTGTAAGGAATGGGTGAATTAGGATACGGGGGTTAACAGACATGTACTGATACATATGACATATATAATCACAAAATCCTATGGGATACCAACAGAGGTCTACTCAACACGGTATAATAACCTTTCCTTTGGGAAGGATCCAAAGATGAACAGACGGATACGTTGATATGATGAACCAGATTCTGTACACCTAGCAGAAACTGCATGATATATCAAATTTGCTCTGATAATTAATAAAAATTAAATTAAAAAAAAAAACGAACACGAAGTAGGAGATATAATCTCTTGGGGGTCTGCCCTCGCCCTGGCACATTCCACTCTAATTTGCAGCCCACTAACAGGATTTCCAGGAAGGCTCTGCTGCCCAAAAACCCAGAGTTGGAAATGGAGGAATGCTTCCGCCTTGTGGCCGTTTCCCGCAAGAGCGGCTTTCAGCCCACAGCTAACGGTCCCTTAACATTCACAAGGACTCAGGGCTGTAGAGGACACCTGCCCTCAAAACATGTCCTGAGGTAGGGAATGGCCAGAAAATCCAAAACAGGCAAAATGTTCAGGAAGATAACGTGAAGAGGTAAGTTTTACTCACTCTCTTTAAAAGGAAAAGGAAAATGGATAAAAGCTCAACATCAGGATATATTAGACTCATGCAAATCTAATCTACAAAAAGGTTTCAACTCACACCAGTCGACTGACCATCATCAAAAAGTCTTCAAACAGTAAGTGCTGAAGGGGTTTTAGAGAACTGTGTACCCTCTGGCTGCTGGTGAGATGTAAAGTGGTAACAGCCAATAATGAGAACAGAAAGGAGCTGCGTTTAAAAGTAAAAACGGAGCTCCCATTCGACGCAGCAGGCCCACCGCTGGGCCTCTCACCCGACAAGACCAGAATCCAGAGGACACAGGCTGCAAAAGCTGCACTGCGGCCTTATTCACAATAGCCAAGACATGGAGGCAACCTAGATGTCCATCAACAGATGAATGGATAAGGAAGAAGTGGTCCATGTACACAATGGACTACTAGCCATGTAAAACAATGAAACACTGCACTTTGAGGCACCATAGATGAGCCTAGGGAGAATCACAGAACATGAGGTAAATTGGAAAGCAAAAGACAGATATCCTATCATATCACTTATAGGTGTTACCTAACTACTGACAAAAATGGACATATTTCCACCGACAAAGACACACAGAGACTTTAAAAAACAAACTATGTGTATCTAAGAGGAAAGGTGGTAGCAACGGATGAATTAAGATTAGATTTACCATACCTATAGAAATACAGATTAAGTACATATATCAAAAAGACGGAGCACATAGCAAGGCAGGTCTTCGGAACACTCTGTCACCTTTTACGTGGGAAAAGGATCTGCACGTGAATAGATATATATGATGCACAAATGAACCAGACTGTGTACACCTAGGACAAACTGTATCCTGATCATTACCCCGATTAAAACAACGAACAGGAAGTAATGAGACACAGACTTCAGGGGTTTTGCCGGGCACATTCCATTCTAATTTACAACCTGGGAACACGACCTCCAGAAAGGCTGTGCTGCCCTAGGAACCAGATTTGGGAATGGAGAAATGCTGCCGCCTTGTGGCCGTTTCCCACAACAGCAGCTTTAAACCCAGGGCTAATGGTCACTAAATATTCACCAAACTTGCAGGTCTGTAAATTACACCTGGCCTCCAAAAGAATCCTGGGGTCAAAAATCGACCAAAAATTCAAAAGAGGGCAACCTTCCAAGAAGACAATTTCAAGAGGTACATTGTTCTCACACTTTTTTCTTTGTTTTTCCTAAAGAAAAGAGGAAGGTGTGGAAAGATGCTGAACATTAGGGATTATTAAAGACATACAAATCCAAATTACAGAAACCTATCAGCTCACACCAGTCAGAAAGGCCACAAGCAAACATTCTGCAAACAATAGATGCTGAAGGGGTTGTGGAGAAATGCATACCCTTGGTGCTAATTGGGATGTGGTAAGAGCCGCTAATGAAAAAACACAATGGAGGTGCTTTGAAAAGGGAAACATTGAGCTAGCAGTCAATCAGTCACACCCACTGCCGGGCCTACCCCCCTGAGAAAATGAGAATCAAAAAGTCACAGGCTGGCAATCCTGCGCTCCAGCAATACTTACCGTAGCCAACACTTGGAAGCAACGAAAACGTCCATCAACAGAGGAATGCACCCAGAAGAAGCCGTCCATGTACGCAACGGAATGTGACTCCACTAAAAAATATAAATTAAATTAAAACATCAAACGTAAGTAAGGACACAAGGTTTGGGGCGTTTATCAGGGCACACGGCACTCTAATTTGTATCTGAGGAGCACCACTGGCAGGAAGGTCTGCTTCCCTAGGTACCAGGGTGGGGAACGTAGAAATACTGCGGCCCTCTAGCCGATACCTGCAACAGCAGCTTCGAAATCTCTGCTAATGGTCACTTCATATGCACAAGTACCGCAGGGCTGCAAAGGAAACCTGCCCTCAAAATGTCCTGACGCGGGTGAAGGCCAAAACATTTCAAAATGTGGCACGTATTTCAAGAGAACAATCTGAAGACGTAAGCTGTAATAACGGTTTGAAAAATAAAAGGACGTGCCCGAAAGCTCCATTTCAAGGGATTATGAGACACATGCGGATCCAACCACAAAGAGGTATCAGCTCACCCCGCTAAGAATAACCATCAGCAAAGAAACTACAAACGCTCAGTGCTGAAGAGGTTGTGGAGAAATGCATACCCTCAATTTGAAGTGGGACGTAACCTGGTAAGAGCCACCAATGGGAAGAGAATGGATGTGTCTTTAAAAGGTAAACCCTGAGCTACTATATGATCCATCAGGCCCACTCCTCGGCCTGTAACCTAAGAAGACAGAATTGGAAAGACACAGGCAGGAAATATGCCCTGCAGCAGGATGACAATAGCCAAGACACGGACTCAGCCAAAAAGTCCACCAAGAGATGAGTGGACAGAGAAGAAGTGGTACGTGTACAGATGGAATATTAGCCAAGGAAAAAAATGAAACAATGACATTTGCAGCACGGTAGATGAGTCTAGAGGTAATCATGCAACTGGTAGCAAGTGAGAAAGCGAAAGACACATATCCTATCGTATCCCTTATAGGTGTTACCTAAAAATTGATACCAGTGAAGATATTTCCACAGAGAAATGTAATCACAGATTCATTAAGCAAACTTACGGTTCACCAAACGGAAAGGTGTGAGGATTGGATACATTAGGATGTTGGGGTTAACAGAGATATGCAAACACACGTGAAACGTATCATCACCAAAGACCTACGGCATACCAAGAGGAGACTACTCAACATTGGGTCATAACCTACATGGGAAAAGGATCCGAAGAAGACTAGATACATGTATGTGTGTGAAAGAATCACATCTTGCACACGCCTAGAGCAAACAAAACACTGTAATCAAATTTTCTCTGATACAAAATAAAAATTAAATTAAAACAAAACGAACAGCAAGGAATGAGACATAAACCTAAGGGGCTTCTTCCCGGCACATTCCGTTCTAATTTACAAGCTACAACACAACTTCCGTTATGGCTCTGCTGCCCTAGTAACCAGATTTGGTAAGGAGAAGTGCTGCCGCCTTCTGGCCGTTTCACACAACAGCGCTAATGGTCACTTAATATTCAAACTAATTGCAGGCCTGTAAATGACACCCTGCCATCTAAAAAAACATCCTGGGGGCGTAAATCGACCAGAAAATTCAAACGACGTCCACATTTCAAGAAGACATCTCAAGAGGCATATTTTATGCACGTTGTGTCTTTTCTTTCTTTTTTTCTTCAAAATAAAAGGGAATTGAACAATGCTCAACATCAGCAATTAATAAAGCCATGAAACTCCAACCTACATAAATGTTCACCTCACAGCCGTCAGAATGACCTTCAGCAGAAAGTCTACAAAGAATAAATGCTGAAGGGGTTTCAGAGAACTGTGTACCCTCTAGCTGCCGGGGGGATGTCAACTTGTAGCAGCCAGTAGTGAGAACATAACGGAAGTGCGTTTAAGGGTAAAACTTGAGCTACCGTGTGATCTGGTAGGTCCTCTGATGCGCCGCCTATCACCTGAGCAGAGCAGAATGGAAAAGACACAGGCTGGCAATCCTGCCCTGCAGGAACCTTTAACATAGCCAACACTTGGAAGAACCCGATAAAGGTCCATCAGCAGAAAAATGCACAAAGAGGAAGTGGTCCACGTAAACAATGGAGTATTAGCTATGGAAAACGATGAAACAGTGCCCTTTGCACCACGATAGAAGGACGTAGAGACAACCACCCAACTTGAAGAAAGAAACCGAAAGACAGATATACTATGACGTCACTCATAGGTGTTATCTAAAAAGTGATACTCATGAACTTATTTCCAAGAGAAGGAAAAGCACGGATTGAGGAAACAAAATGATCTTTAACGAAATGGAAAGGTGTAAGGAATGGGTGAATTAGGATACGGGGGTTAACAGACATGTACTGATACATATGACATATATAATCACAAAATCCTATGGGATACCAACAGAGGTCTACTCAACACGGTATAATAACCTTTCCTTTGGGAAGGATCCAAAGATGAACAGACGGATACGTTGATATGATGAACCAGATTCTGTACGCCTAGCAGAAACTGCATGATATATCAGATTTGCTCTGATAATTAATAAAAATTAAATTAAAAAAAAAAACAAACACGAAGTAGGAGATATAATCTCTTGGGGGTCTGCCCTCGCCCTGGCACATTCCACTCTAATTTGCAGCCCACTAACAGGATTTCCAGGAAGGCTCTGCTGCCCAAAAACCCAGAGTTGGAAATGGAGGAATGCTTCCGCCTTGTGGCCGTTTCCCGCAAGAGCGGCTTTCAGCCCACAGCTAACGGTCCCTTAACATTCACAAGGACTCAGGGCTGTAGGGGACACCTGCCCTCAAAACATGTCCTGAGGTAGGGAATGGCCAGAAAATCCAAAACAGGCAAAATGTTCAGGAAGATAACGTGAAGAGGTAAGTTTTACTCACTCTCTTTAAAAGGAAAAGGAAAATGGATAAAAGCTCAACATCAGGATATATTAGACTCATGCAAATCTAATCTACAAAAAGGTTTCAACTCACACCAGTCGACTGACCATCATCAAAAAGTCTTCAAACAGTAAGTGCTGAAGGGGTTTTAGAGAACTGTGTACCCTCTGGCTGCTGGTGAGATGTAAAGTGGTAACAGCCAATAATGAGAACAGAAAGGAGCTGCGTTTAAAAGTAAAAACGGAGCTCCCATTCGACGCAGCAGGCCCACCGCTGGGCCTCTCACCCGACAAGACCAGAATCCAGAGGACACAGGCTGCAAAAGCTGCACTGCGGCCTTATTCACAATAGCCAAGACATGGAGGCAACCTAGATGTCCATCAACAGATGAATGGATAAGGAAGAAGTGGTCCATGTACACAATGGACTACTAGCCATGTAAAACAATGAAACACTGCAC
The DNA here is from genome assembly GCF_949774975.1 of Lagenorhynchus albirostris. Taxonomy (NCBI): domain Eukaryota; kingdom Metazoa; phylum Chordata; class Mammalia; order Artiodactyla; family Delphinidae; genus Lagenorhynchus; species Lagenorhynchus albirostris. The sequence continues at coordinate 80,139,957 of NC_083102.1, read as the reverse complement.
TTTGAGGCACCATAGATGAGCCTAGGGAGAATCACAGAACATGAGGTAAATTGGAAAGCAAAAGACAGATATCCTATCATATCACTTATAGGTGTTACCTAACTACTGACAAAAATGGACATATTTCCACCGACAAAGACACACAGAGACTTTAAAAAACAAACTATGTGTATCTAAGAGGAAAGGTGGTAGCAACGGATGAATTAAGATTAGATTTACCATACCTATAGAAATACAGATTAAGTACATATATCAAAAAGACGGAGCACATAGCAAGGCAGGTCTTCGGAACACTCTGTCACCTTTTACGTGGGAAAAGGATCTGCACGTGAATAGATATATATGATGCACAAATGAACCAGACTGTGTACACCTAGGACAAACTGTATCCTGATCATTACCCCGATTAAAACAACGAACAGGAAGTAATGAGACACAGACTTCAGGGGTTTTGCCTGGCACATTCCATTCTAATTTACAACCTGGGAACACGACCTCCAGAAAGGCTGTGCTGCCCTAGGAACCAGATTTGGGAATGGAGAAATGCTGCCGCCTTGTGGCCGTTTCCCACAACAGCAGCTTTAAACCCAGGGCTAATGGTCACTAAATATTCACCAAACTTGCAGGTCTGTAAATTACACCTGGCCTCCAAAAGAATCCTGGGGTCAAAAATCGACCAAAAATTCAAAAGAGGGCAACCTTCCAAGAAGACAATTTCAAGAGGTACATTGTTCTCACACTTTTTTCTCTGTTTTTCCTAAAGAAAAGAGGAAGGTGTGGAAAGATGCTGAACATTAGGGATTATTAAAGACATACAAATCCAAATTACAGAAACCTATCAGCTCACACCAGTCAGAAAGGCCACAAGCAAACATTCTGCAAACAATAGATGCTGAAGGGGTTGTGGAGAAATGCATACCCTTGGTGCTAATTGGGATGTGGTAAGAGCCGCTAATGAAAAAACACAATGGAGGTGCTTTGAAAAGGGAAACATTGAGCTAGCAGTCAATCAGTCACACCCACTGCCGGGCCTACCCCCCTGAGAAAATGAGAATCAAAAAGTCACAGGCTGGCAATCCTGCGCTCCAGCAATACTTACCGTAGCCAACACTTGGAAGCAACGAAAACGTCCATCAACAGAGGAATGCACCCAGAAGAAGCCGTCCATGTACGCAACGGAATGTGACTCCACTAAAAAATATAAATTAAATTAAAACATCAAACGTAAGTAAGGACACAAGGTTTGGGGCGTTTATCAGGGCACACGGCACTCTAATTTGTATCTGAGGAGCACCACTGGCAGGAAGGTCTGCTTCCCTAGGTACCAGGGTGGGGAACGTAGAAATACTGCGGCCCTCTAGCCGATACCTGCAACAGCAGCTTCGAAATCTCTGCTAATGGTCACTTCATATGCACAAGTACCGCAGGGCTGCAAAGGAAACCTGCCCTCAAAATGTCCTGACGCGGGTGAAGGCCAAAACATTTCAAAATGTGGCACGTATTTCAAGAGAACAATCTGAAGACGTAAGCTGTAATAACGGTTTGAAAAATAAAAGGACGTGCCCGAAAGCTCCATTTCAAGGGATTATGAGACACATGCGGATCCAACCACAAAGAGGTATCAGCTCACCCCGCTAAGAATAACCATCAGCAAAGAAACTACAAACGCTCAGTGCTGAAGAGGTTGTGGAGAAATGCATACCCTCAATTTGAAGTGGGACGTAACCTGGTAAGAGCCACCAATGGGAAGAGAATGGATGTGTCTTTAAAAGGTAAACCCTGAGCTACTATATGATCCATCAGGCCCACTCCTCGGCCTGTAACCTAAGAAGACAGAATTGGAAAGACACAGGCAGGAAATATGCCCTGCAGCAGGATGACAATAGCCAAGACACGGACTCAGCCAAAAAGTCCACCAAGAGATGAGTGGACAGAGAAGAAGTGGTACGTGTACAGATGGAATATTAGCCAAGGAAAAAAATGAAACAATGACATTTGCAGCACGGTAGATGAGTCTAGAGGTAATCATGCAACTGGTAGCAAGTGAGAAAGCGAAAGACACATATCCTATCGTATCCCTTATAGGTGTTACCTAAAAATTGATACCAGTGAAGATATTTCCACAGAGAAATGTAATCACAGATTCATTAAGCAAACTTACGGTTCACCAAACGGAAAGGTGTGAGGATTGGATACATTAGGATGTTGGGGTTAACAGAGATATGCAAACACACGTGAAACGTATCATCACCAAAGACCTACGGCATACCAAGAGGAGACTACTCAACATTGGGTCATAACCTACATGGGAAAAGGATCCGAAGAAGACTAGATACATGTATGTGTGTGAAAGAATCACATCTTGCACACGCCTAGAGCAAACAAAACACTGTAATCAAATTTTCTCTGATACAAAATAAAAATTAAATTAAAACAAAACGAACAGCAAGGAATGAGACATAAACCTAAGGGGCTTCTTCCCGGCACATTCCGTTCTAATTTACAAGCTACAACACAACTTCCGTTATGGCTCTGCTGCCCTAGTAACCAGATTTGGTAAGGAGAAGTGCTGCCGCCTTCTGGCCGTTTCACACAACAGCGCTAATGGTCACTTAATATTCAAACTAATTGCAGGCCTGTAAATGACACCCTGCCATCTAAAAAAACATCCTGGGGGCGTAAATCGACCAGAAAATTCAAACGACGTCCACATTTCAAGAAGACATCTCAAGAGGCATATTTTATGCACGTTGTGTCTTTTCTTTCTTTTTTTCTTCAAAATAAAAGGGAATTGAACAATGCTCAACATCAGCAATTAATAAAGCCATGAAACTCCAACCTACATAAATGTTCACCTCACAGCCGTCAGAATGACCTTCAGCAGAAAGTCTACAAAGAATAAATGCTGAAGGGGTTTCAGAGAACTGTGTACCCTCTAGCTGCCGGGGGGATGTCAACTTGTAGCAGCCAGTAGTGAGAACATAACGGAAGTGCGTTTAAGGGTAAAACTTGAGCTACCGTGTGATCTGGTAGGTCCTCTGATGCGCCGCCTATCACCTGAGCAGAGCAGAATGGAAAAGACACAGGCTGGCAATCCTGCCCTGCAGGAACCTTTAACATAGCCAACACTTGGAAGAACCCGATAAAGGTCCATCAGCAGAAAAATGCACAAAGAGGAAGTGGTCCACGTAAACAATGGAGTATTAGCTATGGAAAACGATGAAACAGTGCCCTTTGCACCACGATAGAAGGACGTAGAGACAACCACCCAACTTGAAGAAAGAAACCGAAAGACAGATATACTATGACGTCACTCATAGGTGTTATCTAAAAAGTGATACTCATGAACTTATTTCCAAGAGAAGGAAAAGCACGGATTGAGGAAACAAAATGATCTTTAACGAAATGGAAAGGTGTAAGGAATGGGTGAATTAGGATACGGGGGTTAACAGACATGTACTGATACATATGACATATATAATCACAAAATCCTATGGGATACCAACAGAGGTCTACTCAACACGGTATAATAACCTTTCCTTTGGGAAGGATCCAAAGATGAACAGACGGATACGTTGATATGATGAACCAGATTCTGTACGCCTAGCAGAAACTGCATGATATATCAGATTTGCTCTGATAATTAATAAAAATTAAATTAAAAAAAAAAACAAACACGAAGTAGGAGATATAATCTCTTGGGGGTCTGCCCTCGCCCTGGCACATTCCACTCTAATTTGCAGCCCACTAACAGGATTTCCAGGAAGGCTCTGCTGCCCAAAAACCCAGAGTTGGAAATGGAGGAATGCTTCCGCCTTGTGGCCGTTTCCCGCAAGAGCGGCTTTCAGCCCACAGCTAACGGTCCCTTAACATTCACAAGGACTCAGGGCTGTAGGGGACACCTGCCCTCAAAACATGTCCTGAGGTAGGGAATGGCCAGAAAATCCAAAACAGGCAAAATGTTCAGGAAGATAACGTGAAGAGGTAAGTTTTACTCACTCTCTTTAAAAGGAAAAGGAAAATGGATAAAAGCTCAACATCAGGATATATTAGACTCATGCAAATCTAATCTACAAAAAGGTTTCAACTCACACCAGTCGACTGACCATCATCAAAAAGTCTTCAAACAGTAAGTGCTGAAGGGGTTTTAGAGAACTGTGTACCCTCTGGCTGCTGGTGAGATGTAAAGTGGTAACAGCCAATAATGAGAACAGAAAGGAGCTGCGTTTAAAAGTAAAAACGGAGCTCCCATTCGACGCAGCAGGCCCACCGCTGGGCCTCTCACCCGACAAGACCAGAATCCAGAGGACACAGGCTGCAAAAGCTGCACTGCGGCCTTATTCACAATAGCCAAGACATGGAGGCAACCTAGATGTCCATCAACAGATGAATGGATAAGGAAGAAGTGGTCCATGTACACAATGGACTACTAGCCATGTAAAACAATGAAACACTGCACTTTGAGGCACCATAGATGAGCCTAGGGAGAATCACAGAACATGAGGTAAATTGGAAAGCAAAAGACAGATATCCTATCATATCACTTATAGGTGTTACCTAACTACTGACAAAAATGGACATATTTCCACCGACAAAGACACACAGAGACTTTAAAAAACAAACTATGTGTATCTAAGAGGAAAGGTGGTAGCAACGGATGAATTAAGATTAGATTTACCATACCTATAGAAATACAGATTAAGTACATATATCAAAAAGACGGAGCACATAGCAAGGCAGGTCTTCGGAACACTCTGTCACCTTTTACGTGGGAAAAGGATCTGCACGTGAATAGATATATATGATGCACAAATGAACCAGACTGTGTACACCTAGGACAAACTGTATCCTGATCATTACCCCGATTAAAACAACGAACAGGAAGTAATGAGACACAGACTTCAGGGGTTTTGCCGGGCACATTCCATTCTAATTTACAACCTGGGAACACGACCTCCAGAAAGGCTGTGCTGCCCTAGGAACCAGATTTGGGAATGGAGAAATGCTGCCGCCTTGTGGCCGTTTCCCACAACAGCAGCTTTAAACCCAGGGCTAATGGTCACTAAATATTCACCAAACTTGCAGGTCTGTAAATTACACCTGGCCTCCAAAAGAATCCTGGGGTCAAAAATCGACCAAAAATTCAAAAGAGGGCAACCTTCCAAGAAGACAATTTCAAGAGGTACATTGTTCTCACACTTTTTTCTTTGTTTTTCCTAAAGAAAAGAGGAAGGTGTGGAAAGATGCTGAACATTAGGGATTATTAAAGACATACAAATCCAAATTACAGAAACCTATCAGCTCACACCAGTCAGAAAGGCCACAAGCAAACATTCTGCAAACAATAGATGCTGAAGGGGTTGTGGAGAAATGCATACCCTTGGTGCTAATTGGGATGTGGTAAGAGCCGCTAATGAAAAAACACAATGGAGGTGCTTTGAAAAGGGAAACATTGAGCTAGCAGTCAATCAGTCACACCCACTGCCGGGCCTACCCCCCTGAGAAAATGAGAATCAAAAAGTCACAGGCTGGCAATCCTGCGCTCCAGCAATACTTACCGTAGCCAACACTTGGAAGCAACGAAAACGTCCATCAACAGAGGAATGCACCCAGAAGAAGCCGTCCATGTACGCAACGGAATGTGACTCCACTAAAAAATATAAATTAAATTAAAACATCAAACGTAAGTAAGGACACAAGGTTTGGGGCGTTTATCAGGGCACACGGCACTCTAATTTGTATCTGAGGAGCACCACTGGCAGGAAGGTCTGCTTCCCTAGGTACCAGGGTGGGGAACGTAGAAATACTGCGGCCCTCTAGCCGATACCTGCAACAGCAGCTTCGAAATCTCTGCTAATGGTCACTTCATATGCACAAGTACCGCAGGGCTGCAAAGGAAACCTGCCCTCAAAATGTCCTGACGCGGGTGAAGGCCAAAACATTTCAAAATGTGGCACGTATTTCAAGAGAACAATCTGAAGACGTAAGCTGTAATAACGGTTTGAAAAATAAAAGGACGTGCCCGAAAGCTCCATTTCAAGGGATTATGAGACACATGCGGATCCAACCACAAAGAGGTATCAGCTCACCCCGCTAAGAATAACCATCAGCAAAGAAACTACAAACGCTCAGTGCTGAAGAGGTTGTGGAGAAATGCATACCCTCAATTTGAAGTGGGACGTAACCTGGTAAGAGCCACCAATGGGAAGAGAATGGATGTGTCTTTAAAAGGTAAACCCTGAGCTACTATATGATCCATCAGGCCCACTCCTCGGCCTGTAACCTAAGAAGACAGAATTGGAAAGACACAGGCAGGAAATATGCCCTGCAGCAGGATGACAATAGCCAAGACACGGACTCAGCCAAAAAGTCCACCAAGAGATGAGTGGACAGAGAAGAAGTGGTACGTGTACAGATGGAATATTAGCCAAGGAAAAAAATGAAACAATGACATTTGCAGCACGGTAGATGAGTCTAGAGGTAATCATGCAACTGGTAGCAAGTGAGAAAGCGAAAGACACATATCCTATCGTATCCCTTATAGGTGTTACCTAAAAATTGATACCAGTGAAGATATTTCCACAGAGAAATGTAATCACAGATTCATTAAGCAAACTTACGGTTCACCAAACGGAAAGGTGTGAGGATTGGATACATTAGGATGTTGGGGTTAACAGAGATATGCAAACACACGTGAAACGTATCATCACCAAAGACCTACGGCATACCAAGAGGAGACTACTCAACATTGGGTCATAACCTACATGGGAAAAGGATCCGAAGAAGACTAGATACATGTATGTGTGTGAAAGAATCACATCTTGCACACGCCTAGAGCAAACAAAACACTGTAATCAAATTTTCTCTGATACAAAATAAAAATTAAATTAAAACAAAACGAACAGCAAGGAATGAGACATAAACCTAAGGGGCTTCTTCCCGGCACATTCCGTTCTAATTTACAAGCTACAACACAACTTCCGTTATGGCTCTGCTGCCCTAGTAACCAGATTTGGTAAGGAGAAGTGCTGCCGCCTTCTGGCCGTTTCACACAACAGCGCTAATGGTCACTTAATATTCAAACTAATTGCAGGCCTGTAAATGACACCCTGCCATCTAAAAAAACATCCTGGGGGCGTAAATCGACCAGAAAATTCAAACGACGTCCACATTTCAAGAAGACATCTCAAGAGGCATATTTTATGCACGTTGTGTCTTTTCTTTCTTTTTTTCTTCAAAATAAAAGGGAATTGAACAATGCTCAACATCAGCAATTAATAAAGCCATGAAACTCCAACCTACATAAATGTTCACCTCACAGCCGTCAGAATGACCTTCAGCAGAAAGTCTACAAAGAATAAATGCTGAAGGGGTTTCAGAGAACTGTGTACCCTCTAGCTGCCGGGGGGATGTCAACTTGTAGCAGCCAGTAGTGAGAACATAACGGAAGTGCGTTTAAGGGTAAAACTTGAGCTACCGTGTGATCTGGTAGGTCCTCTGATGCGCCGCCTATCACCTGAGCAGAGCAGAATGGAAAAGACACAGGCTGGCAATCCTGCCCTGCAGGAACCTTTAACATAGCCAACACTTGGAAGAACCCGATAAAGGTCCATCAGCAGAAAAATGCACAAAGAGGAAGTGGTCCACGTAAACAATGGAGTATTAGCTATGGAAAACGATGAAACAGTGCCCTTTGCACCACGATAGAAGGACGTAGAGACAACCACCCAACTTGAAGAAAGAAACCGAAAGACAGATATACTATGACGTCACTCATAGGTGTTATCTAAAAAGTGATACTCATGAACTTATTTCCAAGAGAAGGAAAAGCACGGATTGAGGAAACAAAATGATCTTTAACGAAATGGAAAGGTGTAAGGAATGGGTGAATTAGGATACGGGGGTTAACAGACATGTACTGATACATATGACATATATAATCACAAAATCCTATGGGATACCAACAGAGGTCTACTCAACACGGTATAATAACCTTTCCTTTGGGAAGGATCCAAAGATGAACAGACGGATACGTTGATATGATGAACCAGATTCTGTACGCCTAGCAGAAACTGCATGATATATCAGATTTGCTCTGATAATTAATAAAAATTAAATTAAAAAAAAAAACAAACACGAAGTAGGAGATATAATCTCTTGGGGGTCTGCCCTCGCCCTGGCACATTCCACTCTAATTTGCAGCCCACTAACAGGATTTCCAGGAAGGCTCTGCTGCCCAAAAACCCAGAGTTGGAAATGGAGGAATGCTTCCGCCTTGTGGCCGTTTCCCGCAAGAGCGGCTTTCAGCCCACAGCTAACGGTCCCTTAACATTCACAAGGACTCAGGGCTGTAGGGGACACCTGCCCTCAAAACATGTCCTGAGGTAGGGAATGGCCAGAAAATCCAAAACAGGCAAAATGTTCAGGAAGATAACGTGAAGAGGTAAGTTTTACTCACTCTCTTTAAAAGGAAAAGGAAAATGGATAAAAGCTCAACATCAGGATATATTAGACTCATGCAAATCTAATCTACAAAAAGGTTTCAACTCACACCAGTCGACTGACCATCATCAAAAAGTCTTCAAACAGTAAGTGCTGAAGGGGTTTTAGAGAACTGTGTACCCTCTGGCTGCTGGTGAGATGTAAAGTGGTAACAGCCAATAATGAGAACAGAAAGGAGCTGCGTTTAAAAGTAAAAACGGAGCTCCCATTCGACGCAGCAGGCCCACCGCTGGGCCTCTCACCCGACAAGACCAGAATCCAGAGGACACAGGCTGCAAAAGCTGCACTGCGGCCTTATTCACAATAGCCAAGACATGGAGGCAACCTAGATGTCCATCAACAGATGAATGGATAAGGAAGAAGTGGTCCATGTACACAATGGACTACTAGCCATGTAAAACAATGAAACACTGCACTTTGAGGCACCATAGATGAGCCTAGGGAGAATCACAGAACATGAGGTAAATTGGAAAGCAAAAGACAGATATCCTATCATATCACTTATAGGTGTTACCTAACTACTGACAAAAATGGACATATTTCCACCGACAAAGACACACAGAGACTTTAAAAAACAAACTATGTGTATCTAAGAGGAAAGGTGGTAGCAACGGATGAATTAAGATTAGATTTACCATACCTATAGAAATACAGATTAAGTACATATATCAAAAAGACGGAGCACATAGCAAGGCAGGTCTTCGGAACACTCTGTCACCTTTTACGTGGGAAAAGGATCTGCACGTGAATAGATATATATGATGCACAAATGAACCAGACTGTGTACACCTAGGACAAACTGTATCCTGATCATTACCCCGATTAAAACAACGAACAGGAAGTAATGAGACACAGACTTCAGGGGTTTTGCCGGGCACATTCCATTCTAATTTACAACCTGGGAACACGACCTCCAGAAAGGCTGTGCTGCCCTAGGAACCAGATTTGGGAATGGAGAAATGCTGCCGCCTTGTGGCCGTTTCCCACAACAGCAGCTTTAAACCCAGGGCTAATGGTCACTAAATATTCACCAAACTTGCAGGTCTGTAAATTACACCTGGCCTCCAAAAGAATCCTGGGGTCAAAAATCGACCAAAAATTCAAAAGAGGGCAACCTTCCAAGAAGACAATTTCAAGAGGTACATTGTTCTCACACTTTTTTCTTTGTTTTTCCTAAAGAAAAGAGGAAGGTGTGGAAAGATGCTGAACATTAGGGATTATTAAAGACATACAAATCCAAATTACAGAAACCTATCAGCTCACACCAGTCAGAAAGGCCACAAGCAAACATTCTGCAAACAATAGATGCTGAAGGGGTTGTGGAGAAATGCATACCCTTGGTGCTAATTGGGATGTGGTAAGAGCCGCTAATGAAAAAACACAATGGAGGTGCTTTGAAAAGGGAAACATTGAGCTAGCAGTCAATCAGTCACACCCACTGCCGGGCCTACCCCCCTGAGAAAATGAGAATCAAAAAGTCACAGGCTGGCAATCCTGCGCTCCAGCAATACTTACCGTAGCCAACACTTGGAAGCAACGAAAACGTCCATCAACAGAGGAATGCACCCAGAAGAAGCCGTCCATGTACGCAACGGAATGTGACTCCACTAAAAAATATAAATTAAATTAAAACATCAAACGTAAGTAAGGACACAAGGTTTGGGGCGTTTATCAGGGCACACTGCACTCTAATTTGTATCTGAGGAGCACCACTGGCAGGAAGGTCTGCTTCCCTAGGTACCAGGGTGGGGAACGTAGAAATACTGCGGCCCTCTAGCCGATACCTGCAACAGCAGCTTCGAAATCTCTGCTAATGGTCACTTCATATGCACAAGTACCGCAGGGCTGCAAAGGAAACCTGCCCTCAAAATGTCCTGACGCGGGTGAAGGCCAAAACATTTCAAAATGTGGCACGTATTTCAAGAGAACAATCTGAAGACGTAAGCTGTAATAACGGTTTGAAAAATAAAAGGACGTGCCCGAAAGCTCCATTTCAAGGGATTATGAGACACATGCGGATCCAACCACAAAGAGGTATCAGCTCACCCCGCTAAGAATAACCATCAGCAAAGAAACTACAAACGCTCAGTGCTGAAGAGGTTGTGGAGAAATGCATACCCTCAATTTGAAGTGGGACGTAACCTGGTAAGAGCCACCAATGGGAAGAGAATGGATGTGTCTTTAAAAGGTAAACCCTGAGCTACTATATGATCCATCAGGCCCACTCCTCGGCCTGTAACCTAAGAAGACAGAATTGGAAAGACACAGGCAGGAAATATGCCCTGCAGCAGGATGACAATAGCCAAGACACGGACTCAGCCAAAAAGTCCACCAAGAGATGAGTGGACAGAGAAGAAGTGGTACGTGTACAGATGGAATATTAGCCAAGGAAAAAAATGAAACAATGACATTTGCAGCACGGTAGATGAGTCTAGAGGTAATCATGCAACTGGTAGCAAGTGAGAAAGCGAAAGACACATATCCTATCGTATCCCTTATAGGTGTTACCTAAAAATTGATACCAGTGAAGATATTTCCACAGAGAAATGTAATCACAGATTCATTAAGCAAACTTACGGTTCACCAAACGGAAAGGTGTGAGGATTGGATACATTAGGATGTTGGGGTTAACAGAGATATGCAAACACACGTGAAACGTATCATCACCAAAGACCTACGGCATACCAAGAGGAGACTACTCAACATTGGGTCATAACCTACATGGGAAAAGGATCCGAAGAAGACTAGATACATGTATGTGTGTGAAAGAATCACATCTTGCACACGCCTAGAGCAAACAAAACACTGTAATCAAATTTTCTCTGATACAAAATAAAAATTAAATTAAAACAAAACGAACAGCAAGGAATGAGACATAAACCTAAGGGGCTTCTTCCCGGCACATTCCGTTCTAATTTACAAGCTACAACACAACTTCCGTTATGGCTCTGCTGCCCTAGTAACCAGATTTGGTAAGGAGAAGTGCTGCCGCCTTCTGGCCGTTTCACACAACAGCGCTAATGGTCACTTAATATTCAAACTAATTGCAGGCCTGTAAATGACACCCTGCCATCTAAAAAAACATCCTGGGGGCGTAAATCGACCAGAAAATTCAAACGACGTCCACATTTCAAGAAGACATCTCAAGAGGCATATTTTATGCACGTTGTGTCTTTTCTTTCTTTTTTTCTTCAAAATAAAAGGGAATTGAACAATGCTCAACATCAGCAATTAATAAAGCCATGAAACTCCAACCTACATAAATGTTCACCTCACAGCCGTCAGAATGACCTTCAGCAGAAAGTCTACAAAGAATAAATGCTGAAGGGGTTTCAGAGAACTGTGTACCCTCTAGCTGCCGGGGGGATGTCAACTTGTAGCAGCCAGTAGTGAGAACATAACGGAAGTGCGTTTAAGGGTAAAACTTGAGCTACCGTGTGATCTGGTAGGTCCTCTGATGCGCCGCCTATCACCTGAGCAGAGCAGAATGGAAAAGACACAGGCTGGCAATCCTGCCCTGCAGGAACCTTTAACATAGCCAACACTTGGAAGAACCCGATAAAGGTCCATCAGCAGAAAAATGCACAAAGAGGAAGTGGTCCACGTAAACAATGGAGTATTAGCTATGGAAAACGATGAAACAGTGCCCTTTGCACCACGATAGAAGGACGTAGAGACAACCACCCAACTTGAAGAAAGAAACCGAAAGACAGATATACTATGACGTCACTCATAGGTGTTATCTAAAAAGTGATACTCATGAACTTATTTCCAAGAGAAGGAAAAGCACGGATTGAGGAAACAAAATGATCTTTAACGAAATGGAAAGGTGTAAGGAATGGGTGAATTAGGATACGGGGGTTAACAGACATGTACTGATACATATGACATATATAATCACAAAATCCTATGGGATACCAACAGAGGTCTACTCAACACGGTATAATAACCTTTCCTTTGGGAAGGATCCAAAGATGAATAGACGGATACGTTGATATGATGAACCAGATTCTGTACGCCTAGCAGAAACTGCATGATATATCAGATTTGCTCTGATAATTAATAAAAATTAAATTAAAAAAAAAAACGAACACGAAGTAGGAGATATAATCTCTTGGGGGTCTGCCCTCGCCCTGGCACATTCCACTCTAATTTGCAGCCCACTAACAGGATTTCCAGGAAGGCTCTGCTGCCCAAAAACCCAGAGTTGGAAATGGAGGAATGCTTCCGCCTTGTGGCCGTTTCCCGCAAGAGCGGCTTTCAGCCCACAGCTAACGGTCCCTTAACATTCACAAGGACTCAGGGCTGTAGGGGACACCTGCCCTCAAAACATGTCCTGAGGTAGGGAATGGCCAGAAAATCCAAAACAGGCAAAATGTTCAGGAAGATAACGTGAAGAGGTAAGTTTTACTCACTCTCTTTAAAAGGAAAAGGAAAATGGATAAAAGCTCAACATCAGGATATATTAGACTCATGCAAATCTAATCTACAAAAAGGTTTCAACTCACACCAGTCGACTGACCATCATCAAAAAGTCTTCAAACAGTAAGTGCTGAAGGGGTTTTAGAGAACTGTGTACCCTCTGGCTGCTGGTGAGATGTAAAGTGGTAACAGCCAATAATGAGAACAGAAAGGAGCTGCGTTTAAAAGTAAAAACGGAGCTCCCATTCGACGCAGCAGGCCCACCGCTGGGCCTCTCACCCGACAAGACCAGAATCCAGAGGACACAGGCTGCAAAAGCTGCACTGCGGCCTTATTCACAATAGCCAAGACATGGAGGCAACCTAGATGTCCATCAACAGATGAATGGATAAGGAAGAAGTGGTCCATGTACACAATGGACTACTAGCCATGTAAAACAATGAAACACTGCACTTTGAGGCACCATAGATGAGCCTAGGGAGAATCACAGAACATGAGGTAAATTGGAAAGCAAAAGACAGATATCCTATCATATCACTTATAGGTGTTACCTAACTACTGACAAAAATGGACATATTTCCACCGACAAAGACACACAGAGACTTTAAAAAACAAACTATGTGTATCTAAGAGGAAAGGTGGTAGCAACGGATGAATTAAGATTAGATTTACCATACCTATAGAAATACAGATTAAGTACATATATCAAAAAGACGGAGCACATAGCAAGGCAGGTCTTCGGAACACTCTGTCATCTTTTACATGGGAAAAGGATCTGCACGTGAATAGATATATATGATGCACAAATGAACCAGACTGTGTACACCTAGGACAAACTGTATCCTGATCATTACCCCGATTAAAACAACGAACAGGAAGTAATGAGACACAGACTTCAGGGGTTTTGCCTGGCACATTCCATTCTAATTTACAACCTGGGAACACGACCTCCAGAAAGGCTGTGCTGCCCTAGGAACCAGATTTGGGAATGGAGAAATGCTGCCGCCTTGTGGCCGTTTCCCACAACAGCAGCTTTAAACCCAGGGCTAATGGTCACTAAATATTCACCAAACTTGCAGGTCTGTAAATTACACCTGGCCTCCAAAAGAATCCTGGGGTCAAAAATCGACCAAAAATTCAAAAGAGGGCAACCTTCCAAGAAGACAATTTCAAGAGGTACATTGTTCTCACACTTTTTTCTCTGTTTTTCCTAAAGAAAAGAGGAAGGTGTGGAAAGATGCTGAACATTAGGGATTATTAAAGACATACAAATCCAAATTACAGAAACCTATCAGCTCACACCAGTCAGAAAGGCCACAAGCAAACATTCTGCAAACAATAGATGCTGAAGGGGTTGTGGAGAAATGCATACCCTTGGTGCTAATTGGGATGTGGTAAGAGCCGCTAATGAAAAAACACAATGGAGGTGCTTTGAAAAGGGAAACATTGAGCTAGCAGTCAATCAGTCACACCCACTGCCGGGCCTACCCCCCTGAGAAAATGAGAATCAAAAAGTCACAGGCTGGCAATCCTGCACTCCAGCAATACTTACCGTAGCCAACACTTGGAAGCAACGAAAACGTCCATCAACAGAGGAATGCACCCAGAAGAAGCCGTCCATGTACGCAACGGAATGTGACTCCACTAAAAAATATAAATTAAATTAAAACATCAAACGTAAGTAAGGACACAAGGTTTGGGGCGTTTATCAGGGCACACTGCACTCTAATTTGTATCTGAGGAGCACCACTGGCAGGAAGGTCTGCTTCCCTAGGTACCAGGGTGGGGAACGTAGAAATACTGCGGCCCTCTAGCCGATACCTGCAACAGCAGCTTCGAAATCTCTGCTAATGGTCACTTCATATGCACAAGTACCGCAGGGCTGCAAAGGAAACCTGCCCTCAAAATGTCCTGACGCAGGTGAAGGCCAAAACATTTCAAAATGTGGCACGTATTTCAAGAGAACAATCTGAAGACGTAAGCTGTAATAACGGTTTGAAAAATAAAAGGACGTGCCCGAAAGCTCCATTTCAAGGGATTATGAGACACATGCGGATCCAACCACAAAGAGGTATCAGCTCACCCCGCTAAGAATAACCATCAGCAAAGAAACTACAAACGCTCAGTGCTGAAGAGGTTGTGGAGAAATGCATACCCTCAATTTGAAGTGGGACGTAACCTGGTAAGAGCCACCAATGGGAAGAGAATGGATGTGTCTTTAAAAGGTAAACCCTGAGCTACTATATGATCCATCAGGCCCACTCCTCGGCCTGTAACCTAAGAAGACAGAATTGGAAAGACACAGGCAGGAAATATGCCCTGCAGCAGGATGACAATAGCCAAGACACGGACTCAGCCAAAAAGTCCACCAAGAGATGAGTGGACAGAGAAGAAGTGGTACGTGTACAGATGGAATATTAGCCAAGGAAAAAAATGAAACAATGACATTTGCAGCACGGTAGATGAGTCTAGAGGTAATCATGCAACTGGTAGCAAGTGAGAAAGCGAAAGACACATATCCTATCGTATCCCTTATAGGTGTTACCTAAAAATTGATACCAGTGAAGATATTTCCACAGAGAAATGTAATCACAGATTCATTAAGCAAACTTACGGTTCACCAAACGGAAAGGTGTGAGGATTGGATACATTAGGATGTTGGGGTTAACAGAGATATGCAAACACACGTGAAATGTATCATCACCAAAGACCTACGGCATACCAAGAGGAGACTACTCAACATTGGGTCATAACCTACATGGGAAAAGGATCCGAAGAAGACTAGATACATGTATGTGTGTGAAAGAATCACATCTTGCACACGCCTAGAGCAAACAAAACACTGTAATCAAATTTTCTCTGATACAAAATAAAAATTAAATTAAAACAAAACGAACAGCAAGGAATGAGACATAAACCTAAGGGGCTTCTTCCCGGCACATTCCGTTCTAATTTACAAGCTACAACACAACTTCCGTTATGGCTCTGCTGCCCTAGTAACCAGATTTGGTAAGGAGAAGTGCTGCCGCCTTCTGGCCGTTTCACACAACAGCGCTAATGGTCACTTAATATTCAAACTAATTGCAGGCCTGTAAATGACACCCTGCCATCTAAAAAAACATCCTGGGGGCGTAAATCGACCAGAAAATTCAAACGACGTCCACATTTCAAGAAGACATCTCAAGAGGCATATTTTATGCACGTTGTGTCTTTTCTTTCTTTTTTTCTTCAAAATAAAAGGGAATTGAACAATGCTCAACATCAGCAATTAATAAAGCCATGAAACTCCAACCTACATAAATGTTCACCTCACAGCCGTCAGAATGACCTTCAGCAAAAAGTCTACAAAGAATAAATGCTGAAGGGGTTTCAGAGAACTGTGTACCCTCTAGCTGCCGGGGGGATGTCAACTTGTAGCAGCCAGTAGTGAGAACATAACGGAAGTGCGTTTAAGGGTAAAACTTGAGCTACCGTGTGATCTGGTAGGTCCTCTGATGCGCCGCCTATCACCTGAGCAGAGCAGAATGGAAAAGACACAGGCTGGCAATCCTGCCCTGCAGGAACCTTTAACATAGCCAACACTTGGAAGAACCCGATAAAGGTCCATCAGCAGAAAAATGCACAAAGAGGAAGTGGTCCACGTAAACAATGGAGTATTAGCTATGGAAAACGATGAAACAGTGCCCTTTGCACCACGATAGAAGGACGTAGAGACAACCACCCAACTTGAAGAAAGAAACCGAAAGACAGATATACTATGACGTCACTCATAGGTGTTATCTAAAAAGTGATACTCATGAACTTATTTCCAAGAGAAGGAAAAGCACGGATTGAGGAAACAAAATGATCTTTAACGAAATGGAAAGGTGTAAGGAATGGGTGAATTAGGATACGGGGGTTAACAGACATGTACTGATACATATGACATATATAATCACAAAATCCTATGGGATACCAACAGAGGTCTACTCAACACGGTATAATAACCTTTCCTTTGGGAAGGATCCAAAGATGAATAGACGGATACGTTGATATGATGAACCAGATTCTGTACACCTAGCAGAAACTGCATGATATATCAAATTTGCTCTGATAATTAATAAAAATTAAATTAAAAAAAAAAACGAACACGAAGTAGGAGATATAATCTCTTGGGGGTCTGCCCTCGCCCTGGCACATTCCACTCTAATTTGCAGCCCACTAACAGGATTTCCAGGAAGGCTCTGCTGCCCAAAATCCCAGAGTTGGAAATGGAGGAATGCTTCCGCCTTGTGGCCGTTTCCCGCAAGAGCGGCTTTAAGCCCACAGCTAACGGTCCCTTAACATTCACAAGGACTCAGGGCTGTAGAGGACACCTGCCCTCAAAACATGTCCTGAGGTAGGGAATGGCCAGAAAATCCAAAACAGGCAAAATGTTCAAGAAGATAACATGAAGAGGTAAGTTTTACTCACTCTCTTTAAAAGGAAAAGGAAAATGGATAAAAGCTCAACATCAGGATATATTAGACTCATGCAAATCTAATCTACAAAAAGGTTTCAACTCACACCAGTCGACTGACCATCATCAAAAAGTCTTCAAACAGTAAGTGCTGAAGGGGTTTTAGAGAACTGTGTACCCTCTGGCTGCTGGTGAGATGTAAAGTGGTAACAGCCAATAATGAGAACAGAAAGGAGCTGCGTTTAAAAGTAAAAACGGAGCTCCCATTCGACGCAGCAGGCCCACCGCTGGGCCTCTCACCCGACAAGACCAGAATCCAGAGGACACAGGCTGCAAAAGCTGCACTGCGGCCTTATTCACAATAGCCAAGACATGGAGGCAACCTAGATGTCCATCAACAGATGAATGGATAAGGAAGAAGTGGTCCATGTACACAATGGACTACTAGCCATGTAAAACAATGAAACACTGCACTTTGAGGCACCATAGATGAGCCTAGGGAGAATCACAGAACATGAGGTAAATTGGAAAGCAAAAGACAGATATCCTATCATATCACTTATAGGTGTTACCTAACTACTGACAAAAATGGACATATTTCCACCGACAAAGACACACAGAGACTTTAAAAAACAAACTATGTGTATCTAAGAGGAAAGGTGGTAGCAACGGATGAATTAAGATTAGATTTACCATACCTATAGAAATACAGATTAAGTACATATATCAAAAAGACGGAGCACATAGCAAGGCAGGTCTTCGGAACACTCTGTCACCTTTTACGTGGGAAAAGGATCTGCACGTGAATAGATATATATGATGCACAAATGAACCAGACTGTGTACACCTAGGACAAACTGTATCCTGATCATTACCCCGATTAAAACAACGAACAGGAAGTAATGAGACACAGACTTCAGGGGTTTTGCCTGGCACATTCCATTCTAATTTACAACCTGGGAACACGACCTCCAGAAAGGCTGTGCTGCCCTAGGAACCAGATTTGGGAATGGAGAAATGCTGCCGCCTTGTGGCCGTTTCCCACAACAGCAGCTTTAAACCCAGGGCTAATGGTCACTAAATATTCACCAAACTTGCAGGTCTGTAAATTACACCTGGCCTCCAAAAGAATCCTGGGGTCAAAAATCGACCAAAAATTCAAAAGAGGGCAACCTTCCAAGAAGACAATTTCAAGAGGTACATTGTTCTCACACTTTTTTCTTTGTTTTTCCTAAAGAAAAGAGGAAGGTGTGGAAAGATGCTGAACATTAGGGATTATTAAAGACATACAAATCCAAATTACAGAAACCTATCAGCTCACACCAGTCAGAAAGGCCACAAGCAAACATTCTGCAAACAATAGATGCTGAAGGGGTTGTGGAGAAATGCATACCCTTGGTGCTAATTGGGATGTGGTAAGAGCCGCTAATGAAAAAACACAATGGAGGTGCTTTGAAAAGGGAAACATTGAGCTAGCAGTCAATCAGTCACACCCACTGCCGGGCCTACCCCCCTGAGAAAATGAGAATCAAAAAGTCACAGGCTGGCAATCCTGCGCTCCAGCAATACTTACCGTAGCCAACACTTGGAAGCAACGAAAACGTCCATCAACAGAGGAATGCACCCAGAAGAAGCCGTCCATGTACGCAACGGAATGTGACTCCACTAAAAAATATAAATTAAATTAAAACATCAAACGTAAGTAAGGACACAAGGTTTGGGGCGTTTATCAGGGCACACTGCACTCTAATTTGTATCTGAGGAGCACCACTGGCAGGAAGGTCTGCTTCCCTAGGTACCAGGGTGGGGAACGTAGAAATACTGCGGCCCTCTAGCCGATACCTGCAACAGCAGCTTCGAAATCTCTGCTAATGGTCACTTCATATGCACAAGTACCGCAGGGCTGCAAAGGAAACCTGCCCTCAAAATGTCCTGACGCGGGTGAAGGCCAAAACATTTCAAAATGTGGCACGTATTTCAAGAGAACAATCTGAAGACGTAAGCTGTAATAACGGTTTGAAAAATAAAAGGACGTGCCCGAAAGCTCCATTTCAAGGGATTATGAGACACATGCGGATCCAACCACAAAGAGGTATCAGCTCACCCCGCTAAGAATAACCATCAGCAAAGAAACTACAAACGCTCAGTGCTGAAGAGGTTGTGGAGAAATGCATACCCTCAATTTGAAGTGGGACGTAACCTGGTAAGAGCCACCAATGGGAAGAGAATGGATGTGTCTTTAAAAGGTAAACCCTGAGCTACTATATGATCCATCAGGCCCACTCCTCGGCCTGTAACCTAAGAAGACAGAATTGGAAAGACACAGGCAGGAAATATGCCCTGCAGCAGGATGACAATAGCCAAGACACGGACTCAGCCAAAAAGTCCACCAAGAGATGAGTGGACAGAGAAGAAGTGGTACGTGTACAGATGGAATATTAGCCAAGGAAAAAAATGAAACAATGACATTTGCAGCACGGTAGATGAGTCTAGAGGTAATCATGCAACTGGTAGCAAGTGAGAAAGCGAAAGACACATATCCTATCGTATCCCTTATAGGTGTTACCTAAAAATTGATACCAGTGAAGATATTTCCACAGAGAAATGTAATCACAGATTCATTAAGCAAACTTACGGTTCACCAAACGGAAAGGTGTGAGGATTGGATACATTAGGATGTTGGGGTTAACAGAGATATGCAAACACACGTGAAACGTATCATCACCAAAGACCTACGGCATACCAAGAGGAGACTACTCAACATTGGGTCATAACCTACATGGGAAAAGGATCCGAAGAAGACTAGATACATGTATGTGTGTGAAAGAATCACATCTTGCACACGCCTAGAGCAAACAAAACACTGTAATCAAATTTTCTCTGATACAAAATAAAAATTAAATTAAAACAAAACGAACAGCAAGGAATGAGACATAAACCTAAGGGGCTTCTTCCCGGCACATTCCGTTCTAATTTACAAGCTACAACACAACTTCCGTTATGGCTCTGCTGCCCTAGTAACCAGATTTGGTAAGGAGAAGTGCTGCCGCCTTCTGGCCGTTTCACACAACAGCGCTAATGGTCACTTAATATTCAAACTAATTGCAGGCCTGTAAATGACACCCTGCCATCTAAAAAAACATCCTGGGGGCGTAAATCGACCAGAAAATTCAAACGACGTCCACATTTCAAGAAGACATCTCAAGAGGCATATTTTATGCACGTTGTGTCTTTTCTTTCTTTTTTTCTTCAAAATAAAAGGGAATTGAACAATGCTCAACATCAGCAATTAATAAAGCCATGAAACTCCAACCTACATAAATGTTCACCTCACAGCCGTCAGAATGACCTTCAGCAGAAAGTCTACAAAGAATAAATGCTGAAGGGGTTTCAGAGAACTGTGTACCCTCTAGCTGCCGGGGGGATGTCAACTTGTAGCAGCCAGTAGTGAGAACATAACGGAAGTGCGTTTAAGGGTAAAACTTGAGCTACCGTGTGATCTGGTAGGTCCTCTGATGCGCCGCCTATCACCTGAGCAGAGCAGAATGGAAAAGACACAGGCTGGCAATCCTGCCCTGCAGGAACCTTTAACATAGCCAACACTTGGAAGAACCCGATAAAGGTCCATCAGCAGAAAAATGCACAAAGAGGAAGTGGTCCACGTAAACAATGGAGTATTAGCTATGGAAAACGATGAAACAGTGCCCTTTGCACCACGATAGAAGGACGTAGAGACAACCACCCAACTTGAAGAAAGAAACCGAAAGACAGATATACTATGACGTCACTCATAGGTGTTATCTAAAAAGTGATACTCATGAACTTATTTCCAAGAGAAGGAAAAGCACGGATTGAGGAAACAAAATGATCTTTAACGAAATGGAAAGGTGTAAGGAATGGGTGAATTAGGATACGGGGGTTAACAGACATGTACTGATACATATGACATATATAATCACAAAATCCTATGGGATACCAACAGAGGTCTACTCAACACGGTATAATAACCTTTCCTTTGGGAAGGATCCAAAGATGAACAGACGGATACGTTGATATGATGAACCAGATTCTGTACGCCTAGCAGAAACTGCATGATATATCAGATTTGCTCTGATAATTAATAAAAATTAAATTAAAAAAAAAAACGAACACGAAGTAGGAGATATAATCTCTTGGGGGTCTGCCCTCGCCCTGGCACATTCCACTCTAATTTGCAGCCCACTAACAGGATTTCCAGGAAGGCTCTGCTGCCCAAAAACCCAGAGTTGGAAATGGAGGAATGCTTCCGCCTTGTGGCCGTTTCCCGCAAGAGCGGCTTTCAGCCCACAGCTAACGGTCCCTTAACATTCACAAGGACTCAGGGCTGTAGAGGACACCTGCCCTCAAAACATGTCCTGAGGTAGGGAATGGCCAGAAAATCCAAAACAGGCAAAATGTTCAGGAAGATAACGTGAAGAGGTAAGTTTTACTCACTCTCTTTAAAAGGAAAAGGAAAATGGATAAAAGCTCAACATCAGGATATATTAGACTCATGCAAATCTAATCTACAAAAGGTTTCAACTCACACCAGTCGACTGACCATCATCAAAAAGTCTTCAAACAGTAAGTGCTGAAGGGGTTTTAGAGAACTGTGTACCCTCTGGCTGCTGGTGAGATGTAAAGTGGTAACAGCCAATAATGAGAACAGAAAGGAGCTGCGTTTAAAAGTAAAAACGGAGCTCCCATTCGACGCAGCAGGCCCACCGCTGGGCCTCTCACCCGACAAGACCAGAATCCAGAGGACACAGGCTGCAAAAGCTGCACTGCGGCCTTATTCACAATAGCCAAGACATGGAGGCAACCTAGATGTCCATCAACAGATGAATGGATAAGGAAGAAGTGGTCCATGTACACAATGGACTACTAGCCATGTAAAACAATGAAACACTGCACTTTGAGGCACCATAGATGAGCCTAGGGAGAATCACAGAACATGAGGTAAATTGGAAAGCAAAAGACAGATATCCTATCATATCACTTATAGGTGTTACCTAACTACTGACAAAAATGGACATATTTCCACCGACAAAGACACACAGAGACTTTAAAAAACAAACTATGTGTATCTAAGAGGAAAGGTGGTAGCAACGGATGAATTAAGATTAGATTTACCATACCTATAGAAATACAGATTAATTGGGATGTGGTAAGAGCCACTAATGAAAAAACTCTGATACAAAATAAAAATTAAATTAAAACAAAACGAACAGCAAGTAATGAGACATAAACCTAAGGGGCTTCTTCCTGGCACATTCCGTTCTAATTTACAAGCTACAACACAACTTCCGTTATGGCTCTGCTGCCCTAGTAACCAGATTTGGTAAGGAGAAGTGCTGCCTACAGATTAAGTACATATATCAAAAAGACGGAGCACATAGCAAGGCAGGTCTTCGGAACACTCTGTCACCTTTTACATGGGAAAAGGATCTGCACGTGAATAGATATATATGATGCACAAATGAACCAGACTGTGTACACCTAGGACAAACTGTATCCTGATCATTACCCCGATTAAAACAACGAACAGGAAGTAATGAGACACAGACTTCAGGGGTTTTGCCGGGCACATTCCATTCTAATTTACAACCTGGGAACACGACCTCCAGAAAGGCTGTGCTGCCCTAGGAACCAGATTTGGGAATGGAGAAATGCTGCCGCCTTGTGGCCGTTTCCCACAACAGCAGCTTTAAACCCAGGGCTAATGGTCACTAAATATTCACCAAACTTGCAGGTCTGTAAATTACACCTGGCCTCCAAAAGAATCCTGGGGTCAAAAATCGACCAAAAATTCAAAAGAGGGCAACCTTCCAAGAAGACAATTTCAAGAGGTACATTGTTCTCACACTTTTTTCTTTGTTTTTCCTAAAGAAAAGAGGAAGGTGTGGAAAGATGCTGAACATTAGGGATTATTAAAGACATACAAATCCAAATTACAGAAACCTATCAGCTCACACCAGTCAGAAAGGCCACAAGCAAACATTCTGCAAACAATAGATGCTGAAGGGGTTGTGGAGAAATGCATACCCTTGGTGCTAATTGGGATGTGGTAAGAGCCGCTAATGAAAAAACACAATGGAGGTGCTTTGAAAAGGGAAACATTGAGCTAGCAGTCAATCAGTCACACCCACTGCCGGGCCTACCCCCCTGAGAAAATGAGAATCAAAAAGTCACAGGCTGGCAATCCTGCGCTCCAGCAATACTTACCGTAGCCAACACTTGGAAGCAACGAAAACGTCCATCAACAGAGGAATGCACCCAGAAGAAGCCGTCCATGTACGCAACGGAATGTGACTCCACTAAAAAATATAAATTAAATTAAAACATCAAACGTAAGTAAGGACACAAGGTTTGGGGCGTTTATCAGGGCACACTGCACTCTAATTTGTATCTGAGGAGCACCACTGGCAGGAAGGTCTGCTTCCCTAGGTACCAGGGTGGGGAACGTAGAAATACTGCGGCCCTCTAGCCGATACCTGCAACAGCAGCTTCGAAATCTCTGCTAATGGTCACTTCATATGCACAAGTACCGCAGGGCTGCAAAGGAAACCTGCCCTCAAAATGTCCTGACGCGGGTGAAGGCCAAAACATTTCAAAATGTGGCACGTATTTCAAGAGAACAATCTGAAGACGTAAGCTGTAATAACGGTTTGAAAAATAAAAGGACGTGCCCGAAAGCTCCATTTCAAGGGATTATGAGACACATGCGGATCCAACCACAAAGAGGTATCAGCTCACCCCGCTAAGAATAACCATCAGCAAAGAAACTACAAACGCTCAGTGCTGAAGAGGTTGTGGAGAAATGCATACCCTCAATTTGAAGTGGGACGTAACCTGGTAAGAGCCACCAATGGGAAGAGAATGGATGTGTCTTTAAAAGGTAAACCCTGAGCTACTATATGATCCATCAGGCCCACTCCTCGGCCTGTAACCTAAGAAGACAGAATTGGAAAGACACAGGCAGGAAATATGCCCTGCAGCAGGATGACAATAGCCAAGACACGGACTCAGCCAAAAAGTCCACCAAGAGATGAGTGGACAGAGAAGAAGTGGTACGTGTACAGATGGAATATTAGCCAAGGAAAAAAATGAAACAATGACATTTGCAGCACGGTAGATGAGTCTAGAGGTAATCATGCAACTGGTAGCAAGTGAGAAAGCGAAAGACACATATCCTATCGTATCCCTTATAGGTGTTACCTAAAAATTGATACCAGTGAAGATATTTCCACAGAGAAATGTAATCACAGATTCATTAAGCAAACTTACGGTTCACCAAACGGAAAGGTGTGAGGATTGGATACATTAGGATGTTGGGGTTAACAGAGATATGCAAACACACGTGAAACGTATCATCACCAAAGACCTACGGCATACCAAGAGGAGACTACTCAACATTGGGTCATAACCTACATGGGAAAAGGATCCGAAGAAGACTAGATACATGTATGTGTGTGAAAGAATCACATCTTGCACACGCCTAGAGCAAACAAAACACTGTAATCAAATTTTCTCTGATACAAAATAAAAATTAAATTAAAACAAAACGAACAGCAAGGAATGAGACATAAACCTAAGGGGCTTCTTCCCGGCACATTCCGTTCTAATTTACAAGCTACAACACAACTTCCGTTATGGCTCTGCTGCCCTAGTAACCAGATTTGGTAAGGAGAAGTGCTGCCGCCTTCTGGCCGTTTCACCCAACAGCGCTAATGGTCACTTAATATTCAAACTAATTGCAGGCCTGTAAATGACACCCTGCCATCTAAAAAAACATCCTGGGGGCGTAAATCGACCAGAAAATTCAAACGACGTCCACATTTCAAGAAGACATCTCAAGAGGCATATTTTATGCACGTTGTGTCTTTTCTTTCTTTTTTTCTTCAAAATAAAAGGGAATTGAACAATGCTCAACATCAGCAATTAATAAAGCCATGAAACTCCAACCTACATAAATGTTCACCTCACAGCCGTCAGAATGACCTTCAGCAAAAAGTCTACAAAGAATAAATGCTGAAGGGGTTTCAGAGAACTGTGTACCCTCTAGCTGCCGGGGGGATGTCAACTTGTAGCAGCCAGTAGTGAGAACATAACGGAAGTGCGTTTAAGGGTAAAACTTGAGCTACCGTGTGATCTGGTAGGTCCTCTGATGCGCCGCCTATCACCTGAGCAGAGCAGAATGGAAAAGACACAGGCTGGCAATCCTGCCCTGCAGGAACCTTTAACATAGCCAACACTTGGAAGAACCCGATAAAGGTCCATCAGCAGAAAAATGCACAAAGAGGAAGTGGTCCACGTAAACAATGGAGTATTAGCTATGGAAAACGATGAAACAGTGCCCTTTGCACCACGATAGAAGGACGTAGAGACAACCACCCAACTTGAAGAAAGAAACCGAAAGACAGATATACTATGACGTCACTCATAGGTGTTATCTAAAAAGTGATACTCATGAACTTATTTCCAAGAGAAGGAAAAGCACGGATTGAGGAAACAAAATGATCTTTAACGAAATGGAAAGGTGTAAGGAATGGGTGAATTAGGATACGGGGGTTAACAGACATGTACTGATACATATGACATATATAATCACAAAATCCTATGGGATACCAACAGAGGTCTACTCAACACGGTATAATAACCTTTCCTTTGGGAAGGATCCAAAGATGAACAGACGGATACGTTGATATGATGAACCAGATTCTGTACGCCTAGCAGAAACTGCATGATATATCAGATTTGCTCTGATAATTAATAAAAATTAAATTAAAAAAAAAAACGAACACGAAGTAGGAGATATAATCTCTTGGGGGTCTGCCCTCGCCCTGGCACATTCCACTCTAATTTGCAGCCCACTAACAGGATTTCCAGGAAGGCTCTGCTGCCCAAAAACCCAGAGTTGGAAATGGAGGAATGCTTCCGCCTTGTGGCCGTTTCCCGCAAGAGCGGCTTTCAGCCCACAGCTAACGGTCCCTTAACATTCACAAGGACTCAGGGCTGTAGAGGACACCTGCCCTCAAAACATGTCCTGAGGTAGGGAATGGCCAGAAAATCCAAAACAGGCAAAATGTTCAGGAAGATAACGTGAAGAGGTAAGTTTTACTCACTCTCTTTAAAAGGAAAAGGAAAATGGATAAAAGCTCAACATCAGGATATATTAGACTCATGCAAATCTAATCTACAAAAAGGTTTCAACTCACACCAGTCGACTGACCATCATCAAAAAGTCTTCAAACAGTAAGTGCTGAAGGGGTTTTAGAGAACTGTGTACCCTCTGGCTGCTGGTGAGATGTAAAGTGGTAACAGCCAATAATGAGAACAGAAAGGAGCTGCGTTTAAAAGTAAAAACGGAGCTCCCATTCGACGCAGCAGGCCCACCGCTGGGCCTCTCACCCGACAAGACCAGAATCCAGAGGACACAGGCTGCAAAAGCTGCACTGCGGCCTTATTCACAATAGCCAAGACATGGAGGCAACCTAGATGTCCATCAACAGATGAATGGATAAGGAAGAAGTGGTCCATGTACACAATGGACTACTAGCCATGTAAAACAATGAAACACTGCACTTTGAGGCACCATAGATGAGCCTAGGGAGAATCACAGAACATGAGGTAAATTGGAAAGCAAAAGACAGATATCCTATCATATCACTTATAGGTGTTACCTAACTACTGACAAAAATGGACATATTTCCACCGACAAAGACACACAGAGACTTTAAAAAACAAACTATGTGTATCTAAGAGGAAAGGTGGTAGCAACGGATGAATTAAGATTAGATTTACCATACCTATAGAAATACAGATTAATTGGGATGTGGTAAGAGCCACTAATGAAAAAACTCTGATACAAAATAAAAATTAAATTAAAACAAAACGAACAGCAAGTAATGAGACATAAACCTAAGGGGCTTCTTCCTGGCACATTCCGTTCTAATTTACAAGCTACAACACAACTTCCATTATGGCTCTGCTGCCCTAGTAACCAGATTTGGTAAGGAGAAGTGCTGCCTACAGATTAAGTACATATATCAAAAAGACGGAGCACATAGCAAGGCAGGTCTTCGGAACACTCTGTCACCTTTTACATGGGAAAAGGATCTGCACGTGAATAGATATATATGATGCACAAATGAACCAGACTGTGTACACCTAGGACAAACTGTATCCTGATCATTACCCCGATTAAAACAACGAACAGGAAGTAATGAGACACAGACTTCAGGGGTTTTGCCTGGCACATTCCATTCTAATTTACAACCTGGGAACACGACCTCCAGAAAGGCTGTGCTGCCCTAGGAACCAGATTTGGGAATGGAGAAATGCTGCCGCCTTGTGGCCGTTTCCCACAACAGCAGCTTTAAACCCAGGGCTAATGGTCACTAAATATTCACCAAACTTGCAGGTCTGTAAATTACACCTGGCCTCCAAAAGAATCCTGGGGTCAAAAATCGACCAAAAATTCAAAAGAGGGCAACCTTCCAAGAAGACAATTTCAAGAGGTACATTGTTCTCACACTTTTTTCTTTGTTTTTCCTAAAGAAAAGGGGAAGGTGTGGAAAGATGCTGAACATTAGGGATTATTAAAGACATACAAATCCAAATTACAGAAACCTATCAGCTCACACCAGTCAGAAAGGCCACAAGCAAACATTCTGCAAACAATAGATGCTGAAGGGGTTGTGGAGAAATGCATACCCTTGGTGCTAATTGGGATGTGGTAAGAGCCGCTAATGAAAAAACACAATGGAGGTGCTTTGAAAAGGGAAACATTGAGCTAGCAGTCAATCAGTCACACCCACTGCCGGGCCTACCCCCTGAGAAAATGAGAATCAAAAAGTCACAGGCTGGCAATCCTGCACTCCAGCAATACTTACCGTAGCCAACACTTGGAAGCAATGAAAATGTCCATCAACAGAGGAATGCACCCAGAAGAAGCCGTCCATGTACGCAACGGAATGTGACTCCACTAAAAAATATAAATTAAATTAAAACATCAAACGTAAGTAAGGACACAAGGTTTGGGGCGTTTATCAGGGCACACTGCACTCTAATTTGTATCTGAGGAGCACCACTGGCAGGAAGGTCTGCTTCCCTAGGTACCAGGGTGGGGAACGTAGAAATACTGCGGCCCTCTAGCCGATACCTGCAACAGCAGCTTCGAAATCTCTGCTAATGGTCACTTCATATGCACAAGTACCGCAGGGCTGCAAAGGAAACCTGCCCTCAAAATGTCCTGACGCAGGTGAAGGCCAAAACATTTCAAAATGTGGCACGTATTTCAAGAGAACAATCTGAAGACGTAAGCTGTAATAACGGTTTGAAAAATAAAAGGACGTGCCCGAAAGCTCCATTTCAAGGGATTATGAGACACATGCGGATCCAACCACAAAGAGGTATCAGCTCACCCCGCTAAGAATAACCATCAGCAAAGAAACTACAAACGCTCAGTGCTGAAGAGGTTGTGGAGAAATGCATACCCTCAATTTGAAGTGGGACGTAACCTGGTAAGAGCCACCAATGGGAAGAGAATGGATGTGTCTTTAAAAGGTAAACCCTGAGCTACTATATGATCCATCAGGCCCACTCCTCGGCCTGTAACCTAAGAAGACAGAATTGGAAAGACACAGGCAGGAAATATGCCCTGCAGCAGGATGACAATAGCCAAGACACGGACTCAGCCAAAAAGTCCACCAAGAGATGAGTGGACAGAGAAGAAGTGGTACGTGTACAGATGGAATATTAGCCAAGGAAAAAAATGAAACAATGACATTTGCAGCACGGTAGATGAGTCTAGAGGTAATCATGCAACTGGTAGCAAGTGAGAAAGCGAAAGACACATATCCTATCGTATCCCTTATAGGTGTTACCTAAAAATTGATACCAGTGAAGATATTTCCACAGAGAAATGTAATCACAGATTCATTAAGCAAACTTACGGTTCACCAAACGGAAAGGTGTGAGGATTGCATACATTAGGATGTTGGGGTTAACAGAGATATGCAAACACACGTGAAATGTATCATCACCAAAGACCTACGGCATACCAAGAGGAGACTACTCAACATTGGGTCATAACCTACATGGGAAAAGGATCCGAAGAAGACTAGATACATGTATGTGTGTGAAAGAATCACATCTTGCACACGCCTAGAGCAAACAAAACATTGTAATCAAATTTTCTCTGATACAAAATAAAAATTAAATTAAAACAAAACGAACAGCAAGGAATGAGACATAAACCTAAGGGGCTTCTTCCCGGCACATTCCGTTCTAATTTACAAGCTACAACACAACTTCCGTTATGGCTCTGCTGCCCTAGTAACCAGATTTGGTAAGGAGAAGTGCTGCCGCCTTCTGGCCGTTTCACCCAACAGCACTAATGGTCACTTAATATTCAAACTAATTGCAGGCCTGTAAATGACACCCTGCCATCTAAAAAAACATCCTGGGGGCGTAAATCGACCAGAAAATTCAAACGACGTCAACATTTCAAGAAGACATCTCAAGAGGCATATTTTATGCACGTTGTGTCTTTTCTTTCTTTTTTTCTTCAAAATAAAAGGGAATTGAACAATGCTCAACATCAGCAATTAATAAAGCCATGAAACTCCAACCTACATAAATGTTCACCTCACAGCCGTCAGAATGACCTTCAGCAAAAAGTCTACAAAGAATAAATGCTGAAGGGGTTTCAGAGAACTGTGTACCCTCTAGCTGCCGGGGGGACGTCAACTTGTAGCAGCCAGTAGTGAGAACATAACGGAAGTGCGTTTAAGGGTAAAAATTGAGCTACCGTGTGATCTGGTAGGTCCTCTGATGCGCCGCCTATCACCTGAGCAGAGCAGAATGGAAAAGACACAGGCTGGCAATCCTGCCCTGCAGGAACCTTTAACATAGCCAACACTTGGAAGAACCCGATAAAGGTCCATCAGCAGAAAAATGCACAAAGAGGAAGTGGTCCACGTAAACAATGGAGTATTAGCTATGGAAAACGATGAAACAGTGCCCTTTGCACCACGATAGAAGGACGTAGAGACAACCACCCAACTTGAAGAAAGAAACCGAAAGACAGATATACTATGACGTCACTCATAGGTGTTATCTAAAAAGTGATACTCATGAACTTATTTCCAAGAGAAGGAAAAGCACGGATTGAGGAAACAAAATGATCTTTAACGAAATGGAAAGGTGTAAGGAATGGGTGAATTAGGATACGGGGGTTAACAGACATGTACTGATACATATGACATATATAATCACAAAATCCTATGGGATACCAACAGAGGTCTACTCAACACGGTATAATAACCTTTCCTTTGGGAAGGATCCAAAGATGAATAGACGGATACGTTGATATGATGAACCAGATTCTGTACGCCTAGCAGAAACTGCATGATATATCAAATTTGCTCTGATAATTAATAAAAATTAAATTAAAAAAAAAAACAAACACGAAGTAGGAGATATAATCTCTTGGGGGTCTGCCCTCGCCCTGGCACATTCCACTCTAATTTGCAGCCCACTAACAGGATTTCCAGGAAGGCTCTGCTGCCCAAAAACCCAGAGTTGGAAATGGAGGAATGCTTCCGCCTTGTGGCCGTTTCCCGCAAGAGCGGCTTTCAGCCCACAGCTAACGGTCCCTTAACATTCACAAGGACTCAGGGCTGTAGAGGACACCTGCCCTCAAAACATGTCCTGAGGTAGGGAATGGCCAGAAAATCCAAAACAGGCAAAATGTTCAGGAAGATAACGTGAAGAGGTAAGTTTTACTCACTCTCTTTAAAAGGAAAAGGAAAATGGATAAAAGCTCAACATCAGGATATATTAGACTCATGCAAATCTAATCTACAAAAAGGTTTCAACTCACACCAGTCGACTGACCATCATCAAAAAGTCTTCAAACAGTAAGTGCTGAAGGGGTTTTAGAGAACTGTGTACCCTCTGGCTGCTGGTGAGATGTAAAGTGGTAACAGCCAATAATGAGAACAGAAAGGAGCTGCGTTTAAAAGTAAAAACGGAGCTCCCATTCGACGCAGCAGGCCCACCGCTGGGCCTCTCACCCGACAAGACCAGAATCCAGAGGACACAGGCTGCAAAAGCTGCACTGCGGCCTTATTCACAATAGCCAAGACATGGAGGCAACCTAGATGTCCATCAACAGATGAATGGATAAGGAAGAAGTGGTCCATGTACACAATGGACTACTAGCCATGTAAAACAATGAAACACTGCACTTTGAGGCACCATAGATGAGCCTAGGGAGAATCACAGAACATGAGGTAAATTGGAAAGCAAAAGACAGATATCCTATCATATCACTTATAGGTGTTACCTAACTACTGACAAAAATGGACATATTTCCACCGACAAAGACACACAGAGACTTTAAAAAACAAACTATGTGTATCTAAGAGGAAAGGTGGTAGCAACGGATGAATTAAGATTAGATTTACCATACCTATAGAAATACAGATTAAGTACATATATCAAAAAGACGGAGCACATAGCAAGGCAGGTCTTCGGAACACTCTGTCATCTTTTACATGGGAAAAGGATCTGCACGTGAATAGATATATATGATGCACAAATGAACCAGACTGTGTACACCTAGGACAAACTGTATCCTGATCATTACCCCGATTAAAACAACGAACAGGAAGTAATGAGACACAGACTTCAGGGGTTTTGCCTGGCACATTCCATTCTAATTTACAACCTGGGAACACGACCTCCAGAAAGGCTGTGCTGCCCTAGGAACCAGATTTGGGAATGGAGAAATGCTGCCGCCTTGTGGCCGTTTCCCACAACAGCAGCTTTAAACCCAGGGCTAATGGTCACTAAATATTCACCAAACTTGCAGGTCTGTAAATTACACCTGGCCTCCAAAAGAATCCTGGGGTCAAAAATCGACCAAAAATTCAAAAGAGGGCAACCTTCCAAGAAGACAATTTCAAGAGGTACATTGTTCTCACACTTTTTTCTCTGTTTTTCCTAAAGAAAAGAGGAAGGTGTGGAAAGATGCTGAACATTAGGGATTATTAAAGACATACAAATCCAAATTACAGAAACCTATCAGCTCACACCAGTCAGAAAGGCCACAAGCAAACATTCTGCAAACAATAGATGCTGAAGGGGTTGTGGAGAAATGCATACCCTTGGTGCTAATTGGGATGTGGTAAGAGCCGCTAATGAAAAAACACAATGGAGGTGCTTTGAAAAGGGAAACATTGAGCTAGCAGTCAATCAGTCACACCCACTGCCGGGCCTACCCCCCTGAGAAAATGAGAATCAAAAAGTCACAGGCTGGCAATCCTGCACTCCAGCAATACTTACCGTAGCCAACACTTGGAAGCAACGAAAACGTCCATCAACAGAGGAATGCACCCAGAAGAAGCCGTCCATGTACGCAACGGAATGTGACTCCACTAAAAAATATAAATTAAATTAAAACATCAAACGTAAGTAAGGACACAAGGTTTGGGGCGTTTATCAGGGCACACTGCACTCTAATTTGTATCTGAGGAGCACCACTGGCAGGAAGGTCTGCTTCCCTAGGTACCAGGGTGGGGAACGTAGAAATACTGCGGCCCTCTAGCCGATACCTGCAACAGCAGCTTCGAAATCTCTGCTAATGGTCACTTCATATGCACAAGTACCGCAGGGCTGCAAAGGAAACCTGCCCTCAAAATGTCCTGACGCAGGTGAAGGCCAAAACATTTCAAAATGTGGCACGTATTTCAAGAGAACAATCTGAAGACGTAAGCTGTAATAACGGTTTGAAAAATAAAAGGACGTGCCCGAAAGCTCCATTTCAAGGGATTATGAGACACATGCGGATCCAACCACAAAGAGGTATCAGCTCACCCCGCTAAGAATAACCATCAGCAAAGAAACTACAAACGCTCAGTGCTGAAGAGGTTGTGGAGAAATGCATACCCTCAATTTGAAGTGGGACGTAACCTGGTAAGAGCCACCAATGGGAAGAGAATGGATGTGTCTTTAAAAGGTAAACCCTGAGCTACTATATGATCCATCAGGCCCACTCCTCGGCCTGTAACCTAAGAAGACAGAATTGGAAAGACACAGGCAGGAAATATGCCCTGCAGCAGGATGACAATAGCCAAGACACGGACTCAGCCAAAAAGTCCACCAAGAGATGAGTGGACAGAGAAGAAGTGGTACGTGTACAGATGGAATATTAGCCAAGGAAAAAAATGAAACAATGACATTTGCAGCACGGTAGATGAGTCTAGAGGTAATCATGCAACTGGTAGCAAGTGAGAAAGCGAAAGACACATATCCTATCGTATCCCTTATAGGTGTTACCTAAAAATTGATACCAGTGAAGATATTTCCACAGAGAAATGTAATCACAGATTCATTAAGCAAACTTACGGTTCACCAAACGGAAAGGTGTGAGGATTGGATACATTAGGATGTTGGGGTTAACAGAGATATGCAAACACACGTGAAATGTATCATCACCAAAGACCTACGGCATACCAAGAGGAGACTACTCAACATTGGGTCATAACCTACATGGGAAAAGGATCCGAAGAAGACTAGATACATGTATGTGTGTGAAAGAATCACATCTTGCACACGCCTAGAGCAAACAAAACACTGTAATCAAATTTTCTCTGATACAAAATAAAAATTAAATTAAAACAAAACGAACAGCAAGGAATGAGACATAAACCTAAGGGGCTTCTTCCCGGCACATTCCGTTCTAATTTACAAGCTACAACACAACTTCCGTTATGGCTCTGCTGCCCTAGTAACCAGATTTGGTAAGGAGAAGTGCTGCCGCCTTCTGGCCGTTTCACACAACAGCGCTAATGGTCACTTAATATTCAAACTAATTGCAGGCCTGTAAATGACACCCTGCCATCTAAAAAAACATCCTGGGGGCGTAAATCGACCAGAAAATTCAAACGACGTCCACATTTCAAGAAGACATCTCAAGAGGCATATTTTATGCACGTTGTGTCTTTTCTTTCTTTTTTTCTTCAAAATAAAAGGGAATTGAACAATGCTCAACATCAGCAATTAATAAAGCCATGAAACTCCAACCTACATAAATGTTCACCTCACAGCCGTCAGAATGACCTTCAGCAAAAAGTCTACAAAGAATAAATGCTGAAGGGGTTTCAGAGAACTGTGTACCCTCTAGCTGCCGGGGGGATGTCAACTTGTAGCAGCCAGTAGTGAGAACATAACGGAAGTGCGTTTAAGGGTAAAACTTGAGCTACCGTGTGATCTGGTAGGTCCTCTGATGCGCCGCCTATCACCTGAGCAGAGCAGAATGGAAAAGACACAGGCTGGCAATCCTGCCCTGCAGGAACCTTTAACATAGCCAACACTTGGAAGAACCCGATAAAGGTCCATCAGCAGAAAAATGCACAAAGAGGAAGTGGTCCACGTAAACAATGGAGTATTAGCTATGGAAAACGATGAAACAGTGCCCTTTGCACCACGATAGAAGGACGTAGAGACAACCACCCAACTTGAAGAAAGAAACCGAAAGACAGATATACTATGACGTCACTCATAGGTGTTATCTAAAAAGTGATACTCATGAACTTATTTCCAAGAGAAGGAAAAGCACGGATTGAGGAAACAAAATGATCTTTAACGAAATGGAAAGGTGTAAGGAATGGGTGAATTAGGATACGGGGGTTAACAGACATGTACTGATACATATGACATATATAATCACAAAATCCTATGGGATACCAACAGAGGTCTACTCAACACGGTATAATAACCTTTCCTTTGGGAAGGATCCAAAGATGAATAGACGGATACGTTGATATGATGAACCAGATTCTGTACACCTAGCAGAAACTGCATGATATATCAAATTTGCTCTGATAATTAATAAAAATTAAATTAAAAAAAAAAACGAACACGAAGTAGGAGATATAATCTCTTGGGGGTCTGCCCTCGCCCTGGCACATTCCACTCTAATTTGCAGCCCACTAACAGGATTTCCAGGAAGGCTCTGCTGCCCAAAATCCCAGAGTTGGAAATGGAGGAATGCTTCCGCCTTGTGGCCGTTTCCCGCAAGAGCGGCTTTAAGCCCACAGCTAACGGTCCCTTAACATTCACAAGGACTCAGGGCTGTAGAGGACACCTGCCCTCAAAACATGTCCTGAGGTAGGGAATGGCCAGAAAATCCAAAACAGGCAAAATGTTCAAGAAGATAACATGAAGAGGTAAGTTTTACTCACTCT
The DNA here is from genome assembly GCF_949774975.1 of Lagenorhynchus albirostris. NCBI lineage: Eukaryota > Metazoa > Chordata > Mammalia > Artiodactyla > Delphinidae > Lagenorhynchus > Lagenorhynchus albirostris. The sequence continues at coordinate 80,104,320 of NC_083102.1, read as the reverse complement.
CTTTAAAAGGAAAAGGAAAATGGATAAAAGCTCAACATCAGGATATATTAGACTCATGCAAATCTAATCTACAAAAAGGTTTCAACTCACACCAGTCGACTGACCATCATCAAAAAGTCTTCAAACAGTAAGTGCTGAAGGGGTTTTAGAGAACTGTGTACCCTCTGGCTGCTGGTGAGATGTAAAGTGGTAACAGCCAATAATGAGAACAGAAAGGAGCTGCGTTTAAAAGTAAAAACGGAGCTCCCATTCGACGCAGCAGGCCCACCGCTGGGCCTCTCACCCGACAAGACCAGAATCCAGAGGACACAGGCTGCAAAAGCTGCACTGCGGCCTTATTCACAATAGCCAAGACATGGAGGCAACCTAGATGTCCATCAACAGATGAATGGATAAGGAAGAAGTGGTCCATGTACACAATGGACTACTAGCCATGTAAAACAATGAAACACTGCACTTTGAGGCACCATAGATGAGCCTAGGGAGAATCACAGAACATGAGGTAAATTGGAAAGCAAAAGACAGATATCCTATCATATCACTTATAGGTGTTACCTAACTACTGACAAAAATGGACATATTTCCACCGACAAAGACACACAGAGACTTTAAAAAACAAACTATGTGTATCTAAGAGGAAAGGTGGTAGCAACGGATGAATTAAGATTAGATTTACCATACCTATAGAAATACAGATTAATTGGGATGTGGTAAGAGCCACTAATGAAAAAACTCTGATACAAAATAAAAATTAAATTAAAACAAAACGAACAGCAAGTAATGAGACATAAACCTAAGGGGCTTCTTCCTGGCACATTCCGTTCTAATTTACAAGCTACAACACAACTTCCGTTATGGCTCTGCTGCCCTAGTAACCAGATTTGGTAAGGAGAAGTGCTGCCTACAGATTAAGTACATATATCAAAAAGACGGAGCACATAGCAAGGCAGGTCTTCGGAACACTCTGTCATCTTTTACATGGGAAAAGGATCTGCACGTGAATAGATATATATGATGCACAAATGAACCAGACTGTGTACACCTAGGACAAACTGTATCCTGATCATTACCCCGATTAAAACAACGAACAGGAAGTAATGAGACATAGACTTCAGGGGTTTTGCCTGGCACATTCCATTCTAATTTACAACCTGGGAACACGACCTCCAGAAAGGCTGTGCTGCCCTAGGAACCAGATTTGGGAATGGAGAAATGCTGCCGCCTTGTGGCCGTTTCCCACAACAGCAGCTTTAAACCCAGGGCTAATGGTCACTAAATATTCACCAAACTTGCAGGTCTGTAAATTACACCTGGCCTCCAAAAGAATCCTGGGGTCAAAAATCGACCAAAAATTCAAAAGAGGGCAACCTTCCAAGAAGACAATTTCAAGAGGTACATTGTTCTCACACTTTTTTCTCTGTTTTTCCTAAAGAAAAGAGGAAGGTGTGGAAAGATGCTGAACATTAGGGATTATTAAAGACATACAAATCCAAATTACAGAAACCTATCAGCTCACACCAGTCAGAAAGGCCACAAGCAAACATTCTGCAAACAATAGATGCTGAAGGGGTTGTGGAGAAATGCATACCCTTGGTGCTAATTGGGATGTGGTAAGAGCCGCTAATGAAAAAACACAATGGAGGTGCTTTGAAAAGGGAAACATTGAGCTAGCAGTCAATCAGTCACACCCACTGCCGGGCCTACCCCCTGAGAAAATGAGAATCAAAAAGTCACAGGCTGGCAATCCTGCACTCCAGCAATACTTACCGTAGCCAACACTTGGAAGCAATGAAAACGTCCATCAACAGAGGAATGCACCCAGAAGAAGCCGTCCATGTACGCAACGGAATGTGACTCCACTAAAAAATATAAATTAAATTAAAACATCAAACGTAAGTAAGGACACAAGGTTTGGGGCGTTTATCAGGGCACACTGCACTCTAATTTGTATCTGAGGAACACCACTGGCAGGAAGGTCTGCTTCCCTAGGTACCAGGGTGGGGAACGTAGAAATACTGCGGCCCTCTAGCCGATACCTGCAACAGCAGCTTCGAAATCTCTGCTAATGGTCACTTCATATGCACAAGTACCGCAGGGCTGCAAAGGAAACCTGCCCTCAAAATGTCCTGACGCAGGTGAAGGCCAAAACATTTCAAAATGTGGCACGTATTTCAAGAGAACAATCTGAAGACGTAAGCTGTAATAACGGTTTGAAAAATAAAAGGACGTGCCCGAAAGCTCCATTTCAAGGGATTATGAGACACATGCGGATCCAACCACAAAGAGGTATCAGCTCACCCCGCTAAGAATAACCATCAGCAAAGAAACTACAAACGCTCAGTGCTGAAGAGGTTGTGGAGAAATGCATACCCTCAATTTGAAGTGGGACGTAACCTGGTAAGAGCCACCAATGGGAAGAGAATGGATGTGTCTTTAAAAGGTAAACCCTGAGCTACTATATGATCCATCAGGCCCACTCCTCGGCCTGTAACCTAAGAAGACAGAATTGGAAAGACACAGGCAGGAAATATGCCCTGCAGCAGGATGACAATAGCCAAGACACGGACTCAGCCAAAAAGTCCACCAAGAGATGAGTGGACAGAGAAGAAGTGGTACGTGTACAGATGGAATATTAGCCAAGGAAAAAAATGAAACAATGACATTTGCAGCACGGTAGATGAGTCTAGAGGTAATCATGCAACTGGTAGCAAGTGAGAAAGCGAAAGACACATATCCTATCGTATCCCTTATAGGTGTTACCTAAAAATTGATACCAGTGAAGATATTTCCACAGAGAAATGTAATCACAGATTCATTAAGCAAACTTACGGTTCACCAAACGGAAAGGTGTGAGGATTGGATACATTAGGATGTTGGGGTTAACAGAGATATGCAAACACACGTGAAACGTATCATCACCAAAGACCTACGGCATACCAAGAGGAGACTACTCAACATTGGGTCATAACCTACATGGGAAAAGGATCCGAAGAAGACTAGATACATGTATGTGTGTGAAAGAATCACATCTTGCACACGCCTAGAGCAAACAAAACACTGTAATCAAATTTTCTCTGATACAAAATAAAAATTAAATTAAAACAAAACGAACAGCAAGGAATGAGACATAAACCTAAGGGGCTTCTTCCCGGCACATTCCGTTCTAATTTACAAGCTACAACACAACTTCCGTTATGGCTCTGCTGCCCTAGTAACCAGATTTGGTAAGGAGAAGTGCTGCCGCCTTCTGGCCGTTTCACACAACAGCGCTAATGGTCACTTAATATTCAAACTAATTGCAGGCCTGTAAATGACACCCTGCCATCTAAAAAAACATCCTGGGGGCGTAAATCGACCAGAAAATTCAAACGACGTCCACATTTCAAGAAGACATCTCAAGAGGCATATTTTATGCACGTTGTGTCTTTTCTTTCTTTTTTTCTTCAAAATAAAAGGGAATTGAACAATGCTCAACATCAGCAATTAATAAAGCCATGAAACTCCAACCTACATAAATGTTCACCTCACAGCCGTCAGAATGACCTTCAGCAGAAAGTCTACAAAGAATAAATGCTGAAGGGGTTTCAGAGAACTGTGTACCCTCTAGCTGCCGGGGGGATGTCAACTTGTAGCAGCCAGTAGTGAGAACATAACGGAAGTGCGTTTAAGGGTAAAACTTGAGCTACCGTGTGATCTGGTAGGTCCTCTGATGCGCCGCCTATCACCTGAGCAGAGCAGAATGGAAAAGACACAGGCTGGCAATCCTGCCCTGCAGGAACCTTTAACATAGCCAACACTTGGAAGAACCCGATAAAGGTCCATCAGCAGAAAAATGCACAAAGAGGAAGTGGTCCACGTAAACAATGGAGTATTAGCTATGGAAAACGATGAAACAGTGCCCTTTGCACCACGATAGAAGGACGTAGAGACAACCACCCAACTTGAAGAAAGAAACCGAAAGACAGATATACTATGACGTCACTCATAGGTGTTATCTAAAAAGTGATACTCATGAACTTATTTCCAAGAGAAGGAAAAGCACGGATTGAGGAAACAAAATGATCTTTAACGAAATGGAAAGGTGTAAGGAATGGGTGAATTAGGATACGGGGGTTAACAGACATGTACTGATACATATGACATATATAATCACAAAATCCTATGGGATACCAACAGAGGTCTACTCAACACGGTATAATAACCTTTCCTTTGGGAAGGATCCAAAGATGAACAGACGGATACGTTGATATGATGAACCAGATTCTGTACGCCTAGCAGAAACTGCATGATATATCAGATTTGCTCTGATAATTAATAAAAATTAAATTAAAAAAAAAAACGAACACGAAGTAGGAGATATAATCTCTTGGGGGTCTGCCCTCGCCCTGGCACATTCCACTCTAATTTGCAGCCCACTAACAGGATTTCCAGGAAGGCTCTGCTGCCCAAAAACCCAGAGTTGGAAATGGAGGAATGCTTCCGCCTTGTGGCCGTTTCCCGCAAGAGCGGCTTTCAGCCCACAGCTAACGGTCCCTTAACATTCACAAGGACTCAGGGCTGTAGAGGACACCTGCCCTCAAAACATGTCCTGAGGTAGGGAATGGCCAGAAAATCCAAAACAGGCAAAATGTTCAGGAAGATAACGTGAAGAGGTAAGTTTTACTCACTCTCTTTAAAAGGAAAAGGAAAATGGATAAAAGCTCAACATCAGGATATATTAGACTCATGCAAATCTAATCTACAAAAGGTTTCAACTCACACCAGTCGACTGACCATCATCAAAAAGTCTTCAAACAGTAAGTGCTGAAGGGGTTTTAGAGAACTGTGTACCCTCTGGCTGCTGGTGAGATGTAAAGTGGTAACAGCCAATAATGAGAACAGAAAGGAGCTGCGTTTAAAAGTAAAAACGGAGCTCCCATTCGACGCAGCAGGCCCACCGCTGGGCCTCTCACCCGACAAGACCAGAATCCAGAGGACACAGGCTGCAAAAGCTGCACTGCGGCCTTATTCACAATAGCCAAGACATGGAGGCAACCTAGATGTCCATCAACAGATGAATGGATAAGGAAGAAGTGGTCCATGTACACAATGGACTACTAGCCATGTAAAACAATGAAACACTGCACTTTGAGGCACCATAGATGAGCCTAGGGAGAATCACAGAACATGAGGTAAATTGGAAAGCAAAAGACAGATATCCTATCATATCACTTATAGGTGTTACCTAACTACTGACAAAAATGGACATATTTCCACCGACAAAGACACACAGAGACTTTAAAAAACAAACTATGTGTATCTAAGAGGAAAGGTGGTAGCAACGGATGAATTAAGATTAGATTTACCATACCTATAGAAATACAGATTAATTGGGATGTGGTAAGAGCCACTAATGAAAAAACTCTGATACAAAATAAAAATTAAATTAAAACAAAACGAACAGCAAGTAATGAGACATAAACCTAAGGGGCTTCTTCCTGGCACATTCCGTTCTAATTTACAAGCTACAACACAACTTCCGTTATGGCTCTGCTGCCCTAGTAACCAGATTTGGTAAGGAGAAGTGCTGCCTACAGATTAAGTACATATATCAAAAAGACGGAGCACATAGCAAGGCAGGTCTTCGGAACACTCTGTCACCTTTTACATGGGAAAAGGATCTGCACGTGAATAGATATATATGATGCACAAATGAACCAGACTGTGTACACCTAGGACAAACTGTATCCTGATCATTACCCCGATTAAAACAACGAACAGGAAGTAATGAGACACAGACTTCAGGGGTTTTGCCGGGCACATTCCATTCTAATTTACAACCTGGGAACACGACCTCCAGAAAGGCTGTGCTGCCCTAGGAACCAGATTTGGGAATGGAGAAATGCTGCCGCCTTGTGGCCGTTTCCCACAACAGCAGCTTTAAACCCAGGGCTAATGGTCACTAAATATTCACCAAACTTGCAGGTCTGTAAATTACACCTGGCCTCCAAAAGAATCCTGGGGTCAAAAATCGACCAAAAATTCAAAAGAGGGCAACCTTCCAAGAAGACAATTTCAAGAGGTACATTGTTCTCACACTTTTTTCTTTGTTTTTCCTAAAGAAAAGAGGAAGGTGTGGAAAGATGCTGAACATTAGGGATTATTAAAGACATACAAATCCAAATTACAGAAACCTATCAGCTCACACCAGTCAGAAAGGCCACAAGCAAACATTCTGCAAACAATAGATGCTGAAGGGGTTGTGGAGAAATGCATACCCTTGGTGCTAATTGGGATGTGGTAAGAGCCGCTAATGAAAAAACACAATGGAGGTGCTTTGAAAAGGGAAACATTGAGCTAGCAGTCAATCAGTCACACCCACTGCCGGGCCTACCCCCCTGAGAAAATGAGAATCAAAAAGTCACAGGCTGGCAATCCTGCGCTCCAGCAATACTTACCGTAGCCAACACTTGGAAGCAACGAAAACGTCCATCAACAGAGGAATGCACCCAGAAGAAGCCGTCCATGTACGCAACGGAATGTGACTCCACTAAAAAATATAAATTAAATTAAAACATCAAACGTAAGTAAGGACACAAGGTTTGGGGCGTTTATCAGGGCACACTGCACTCTAATTTGTATCTGAGGAGCACCACTGGCAGGAAGGTCTGCTTCCCTAGGTACCAGGGTGGGGAACGTAGAAATACTGCGGCCCTCTAGCCGATACCTGCAACAGCAGCTTCGAAATCTCTGCTAATGGTCACTTCATATGCACAAGTACCGCAGGGCTGCAAAGGAAACCTGCCCTCAAAATGTCCTGACGCGGGTGAAGGCCAAAACATTTCAAAATGTGGCACGTATTTCAAGAGAACAATCTGAAGACGTAAGCTGTAATAACGGTTTGAAAAATAAAAGGACGTGCCCGAAAGCTCCATTTCAAGGGATTATGAGACACATGCGGATCCAACCACAAAGAGGTATCAGCTCACCCCGCTAAGAATAACCATCAGCAAAGAAACTACAAACGCTCAGTGCTGAAGAGGTTGTGGAGAAATGCATACCCTCAATTTGAAGTGGGACGTAACCTGGTAAGAGCCACCAATGGGAAGAGAATGGATGTGTCTTTAAAAGGTAAACCCTGAGCTACTATATGATCCATCAGGCCCACTCCTCGGCCTGTAACCTAAGAAGACAGAATTGGAAAGACACAGGCAGGAAATATGCCCTGCAGCAGGATGACAATAGCCAAGACACGGACTCAGCCAAAAAGTCCACCAAGAGATGAGTGGACAGAGAAGAAGTGGTACGTGTACAGATGGAATATTAGCCAAGGAAAAAAATGAAACAATGACATTTGCAGCACGGTAGATGAGTCTAGAGGTAATCATGCAACTGGTAGCAAGTGAGAAAGCGAAAGACACATATCCTATCGTATCCCTTATAGGTGTTACCTAAAAATTGATACCAGTGAAGATATTTCCACAGAGAAATGTAATCACAGATTCATTAAGCAAACTTACGGTTCACCAAACGGAAAGGTGTGAGGATTGGATACATTAGGATGTTGGGGTTAACAGAGATATGCAAACACACGTGAAACGTATCATCACCAAAGACCTACGGCATACCAAGAGGAGACTACTCAACATTGGGTCATAACCTACATGGGAAAAGGATCCGAAGAAGACTAGATACATGTATGTGTGTGAAAGAATCACATCTTGCACACGCCTAGAGCAAACAAAACACTGTAATCAAATTTTCTCTGATACAAAATAAAAATTAAATTAAAACAAAACGAACAGCAAGGAATGAGACATAAACCTAAGGGGCTTCTTCCCGGCACATTCCGTTCTAATTTACAAGCTACAACACAACTTCCGTTATGGCTCTGCTGCCCTAGTAACCAGATTTGGTAAGGAGAAGTGCTGCCGCCTTCTGGCCGTTTCACCCAACAGCGCTAATGGTCACTTAATATTCAAACTAATTGCAGGCCTGTAAATGACACCCTGCCATCTAAAAAAACATCCTGGGGGCGTAAATCGACCAGAAAATTCAAACGACGTCCACATTTCAAGAAGACATCTCAAGAGGCATATTTTATGCACGTTGTGTCTTTTCTTTCTTTTTTTCTTCAAAATAAAAGGGAATTGAACAATGCTCAACATCAGCAATTAATAAAGCCATGAAACTCCAACCTACATAAATGTTCACCTCACAGCCGTCAGAATGACCTTCAGCAAAAAGTCTACAAAGAATAAATGCTGAAGGGGTTTCAGAGAACTGTGTACCCTCTAGCTGCCGGGGGGATGTCAACTTGTAGCAGCCAGTAGTGAGAACATAACGGAAGTGCGTTTAAGGGTAAAACTTGAGCTACCGTGTGATCTGGTAGGTCCTCTGATGCGCCGCCTATCACCTGAGCAGAGCAGAATGGAAAAGACACAGGCTGGCAATCCTGCCCTGCAGGAACCTTTAACATAGCCAACACTTGGAAGAACCCGATAAAGGTCCATCAGCAGAAAAATGCACAAAGAGGAAGTGGTCCACGTAAACAATGGAGTATTAGCTATGGAAAACGATGAAACAGTGCCCTTTGCACCACGATAGAAGGACGTAGAGACAACCACCCAACTTGAAGAAAGAAACCGAAAGACAGATATACTATGACGTCACTCATAGGTGTTATCTAAAAAGTGATACTCATGAACTTATTTCCAAGAGAAGGAAAAGCACGGATTGAGGAAACAAAATGATCTTTAACGAAATGGAAAGGTGTAAGGAATGGGTGAATTAGGATACGGGGGTTAACAGACATGTACTGATACATATGACATATATAATCACAAAATCCTATGGGATACCAACAGAGGTCTACTCAACACGGTATAATAACCTTTCCTTTGGGAAGGATCCAAAGATGAACAGACGGATACGTTGATATGATGAACCAGATTCTGTACGCCTAGCAGAAACTGCATGATATATCAGATTTGCTCTGATAATTAATAAAAATTAAATTAAAAAAAAAAACGAACACGAAGTAGGAGATATAATCTCTTGGGGGTCTGCCCTCGCCCTGGCACATTCCACTCTAATTTGCAGCCCACTAACAGGATTTCCAGGAAGGCTCTGCTGCCCAAAAACCCAGAGTTGGAAATGGAGGAATGCTTCCGCCTTGTGGCCGTTTCCCGCAAGAGCGGCTTTCAGCCCACAGCTAACGGTCCCTTAACATTCACAAGGACTCAGGGCTGTAGAGGACACCTGCCCTCAAAACATGTCCTGAGGTAGGGAATGGCCAGAAAATCCAAAACAGGCAAAATGTTCAGGAAGATAACGTGAAGAGGTAAGTTTTACTCACTCTCTTTAAAAGGAAAAGGAAAATGGATAAAAGCTCAACATCAGGATATATTAGACTCATGCAAATCTAATCTACAAAAAGGTTTCAACTCACACCAGTCGACTGACCATCATCAAAAAGTCTTCAAACAGTAAGTGCTGAAGGGGTTTTAGAGAACTGTGTACCCTCTGGCTGCTGGTGAGATGTAAAGTGGTAACAGCCAATAATGAGAACAGAAAGGAGCTGCGTTTAAAAGTAAAAACGGAGCTCCCATTCGACGCAGCAGGCCCACCGCTGGGCCTCTCACCCGACAAGACCAGAATCCAGAGGACACAGGCTGCAAAAGCTGCACTGCGGCCTTATTCACAATAGCCAAGACATGGAGGCAACCTAGATGTCCATCAACAGATGAATGGATAAGGAAGAAGTGGTCCATGTACACAATGGACTACTAGCCATGTAAAACAATGAAACACTGCACTTTGAGGCACCATAGATGAGCCTAGGGAGAATCACAGAACATGAGGTAAATTGGAAAGCAAAAGACAGATATCCTATCATATCACTTATAGGTGTTACCTAACTACTGACAAAAATGGACATATTTCCACCGACAAAGACACACAGAGACTTTAAAAAACAAACTATGTGTATCTAAGAGGAAAGGTGGTAGCAACGGATGAATTAAGATTAGATTTACCATACCTATAGAAATACAGATTAATTGGGATGTGGTAAGAGCCACTAATGAAAAAACTCTGATACAAAATAAAAATTAAATTAAAACAAAACGAACAGCAAGTAATGAGACATAAACCTAAGGGGCTTCTTCCTGGCACATTCCGTTCTAATTTACAAGCTACAACACAACTTCCATTATGGCTCTGCTGCCCTAGTAACCAGATTTGGTAAGGAGAAGTGCTGCCTACAGATTAAGTACATATATCAAAAAGACGGAGCACATAGCAAGGCAGGTCTTCGGAACACTCTGTCACCTTTTACATGGGAAAAGGATCTGCACGTGAATAGATATATATGATGCACAAATGAACCAGACTGTGTACACCTAGGACAAACTGTATCCTGATCATTACCCCGATTAAAACAACGAACAGGAAGTAATGAGACACAGACTTCAGGGGTTTTGCCTGGCACATTCCATTCTAATTTACAACCTGGGAACACGACCTCCAGAAAGGCTGTGCTGCCCTAGGAACCAGATTTGGGAATGGAGAAATGCTGCCGCCTTGTGGCCGTTTCCCACAACAGCAGCTTTAAACCCAGGGCTAATGGTCACTAAATATTCACCAAACTTGCAGGTCTGTAAATTACACCTGGCCTCCAAAAGAATCCTGGGGTCAAAAATCGACCAAAAATTCAAAAGAGGGCAACCTTCCAAGAAGACAATTTCAAGAGGTACATTGTTCTCACACTTTTTTCTTTGTTTTTCCTAAAGAAAAGGGGAAGGTGTGGAAAGATGCTGAACATTAGGGATTATTAAAGACATACAAATCCAAATTACAGAAACCTATCAGCTCACACCAGTCAGAAAGGCCACAAGCAAACATTCTGCAAACAATAGATGCTGAAGGGGTTGTGGAGAAATGCATACCCTTGGTGCTAATTGGGATGTGGTAAGAGCCGCTAATGAAAAAACACAATGGAGGTGCTTTGAAAAGGGAAACATTGAGCTAGCAGTCAATCAGTCACACCCACTGCCGGGCCTACCCCCTGAGAAAATGAGAATCAAAAAGTCACAGGCTGGCAATCCTGCACTCCAGCAATACTTACCGTAGCCAACACTTGGAAGCAATGAAAATGTCCATCAACAGAGGAATGCACCCAGAAGAAGCCGTCCATGTACGCAACGGAATGTGACTCCACTAAAAAATATAAATTAAATTAAAACATCAAACGTAAGTAAGGACACAAGGTTTGGGGCGTTTATCAGGGCACACTGCACTCTAATTTGTATCTGAGGAGCACCACTGGCAGGAAGGTCTGCTTCCCTAGGTACCAGGGTGGGGAACGTAGAAATACTGCGGCCCTCTAGCCGATACCTGCAACAGCAGCTTCGAAATCTCTGCTAATGGTCACTTCATATGCACAAGTACCGCAGGGCTGCAAAGGAAACCTGCCCTCAAAATGTCCTGACGCAGGTGAAGGCCAAAACATTTCAAAATGTGGCACGTATTTCAAGAGAACAATCTGAAGACGTAAGCTGTAATAACGGTTTGAAAAATAAAAGGACGTGCCCGAAAGCTCCATTTCAAGGGATTATGAGACACATGCGGATCCAACCACAAAGAGGTATCAGCTCACCCCGCTAAGAATAACCATCAGCAAAGAAACTACAAACGCTCAGTGCTGAAGAGGTTGTGGAGAAATGCATACCCTCAATTTGAAGTGGGACGTAACCTGGTAAGAGCCACCAATGGGAAGAGAATGGATGTGTCTTTAAAAGGTAAACCCTGAGCTACTATATGATCCATCAGGCCCACTCCTCGGCCTGTAACCTAAGAAGACAGAATTGGAAAGACACAGGCAGGAAATATGCCCTGCAGCAGGATGACAATAGCCAAGACACGGACTCAGCCAAAAAGTCCACCAAGAGATGAGTGGACAGAGAAGAAGTGGTACGTGTACAGATGGAATATTAGCCAAGGAAAAAAATGAAACAATGACATTTGCAGCACGGTAGATGAGTCTAGAGGTAATCATGCAACTGGTAGCAAGTGAGAAAGCGAAAGACACATATCCTATCGTATCCCTTATAGGTGTTACCTAAAAATTGATACCAGTGAAGATATTTCCACAGAGAAATGTAATCACAGATTCATTAAGCAAACTTACGGTTCACCAAACGGAAAGGTGTGAGGATTGCATACATTAGGATGTTGGGGTTAACAGAGATATGCAAACACACGTGAAATGTATCATCACCAAAGACCTACGGCATACCAAGAGGAGACTACTCAACATTGGGTCATAACCTACATGGGAAAAGGATCCGAAGAAGACTAGATACATGTATGTGTGTGAAAGAATCACATCTTGCACACGCCTAGAGCAAACAAAACATTGTAATCAAATTTTCTCTGATACAAAATAAAAATTAAATTAAAACAAAACGAACAGCAAGGAATGAGACATAAACCTAAGGGGCTTCTTCCCGGCACATTCCGTTCTAATTTACAAGCTACAACACAACTTCCGTTATGGCTCTGCTGCCCTAGTAACCAGATTTGGTAAGGAGAAGTGCTGCCGCCTTCTGGCCGTTTCACCCAACAGCACTAATGGTCACTTAATATTCAAACTAATTGCAGGCCTGTAAATGACACCCTGCCATCTAAAAAAACATCCTGGGGGCGTAAATCGACCAGAAAATTCAAACGACGTCAACATTTCAAGAAGACATCTCAAGAGGCATATTTTATGCACGTTGTGTCTTTTCTTTCTTTTTTTCTTCAAAATAAAAGGGAATTGAACAATGCTCAACATCAGCAATTAATAAAGCCATGAAACTCCAACCTACATAAATGTTCACCTCACAGCCGTCAGAATGACCTTCAGCAAAAAGTCTACAAAGAATAAATGCTGAAGGGGTTTCAGAGAACTGTGTACCCTCTAGCTGCCGGGGGGACGTCAACTTGTAGCAGCCAGTAGTGAGAACATAACGGAAGTGCGTTTAAGGGTAAAAATTGAGCTACCGTGTGATCTGGTAGGTCCTCTGATGCGCCGCCTATCACCTGAGCAGAGCAGAATGGAAAAGACACAGGCTGGCAATCCTGCCCTGCAGGAACCTTTAACATAGCCAACACTTGGAAGAACCCGATAAAGGTCCATCAGCAGAAAAATGCACAAAGAGGAAGTGGTCCACGTAAACAATGGAGTATTAGCTATGGAAAACGATGAAACAGTGCCCTTTGCACCACGATAGAAGGACGTAGAGACAACCACCCAACTTGAAGAAAGAAACCGAAAGACAGATATACTATGACGTCACTCATAGGTGTTATCTAAAAAGTGATACTCATGAACTTATTTCCAAGAGAAGGAAAAGCACGGATTGAGGAAACAAAATGATCTTTAACGAAATGGAAAGGTGTAAGGAATGGGTGAATTAGGATACGGGGGTTAACAGACATGTACTGATACATATGACATATATAATCACAAAATCCTATGGGATACCAACAGAGGTCTACTCAACACGGTATAATAACCTTTCCTTTGGGAAGGATCCAAAGATGAATAGACGGATACGTTGATATGATGAACCAGATTCTGTACGCCTAGCAGAAACTGCATGATATATCAAATTTGCTCTGATAATTAATAAAAATTAAATTAAAAAAAAAAACAAACACGAAGTAGGAGATATAATCTCTTGGGGGTCTGCCCTCGCCCTGGCACATTCCACTCTAATTTGCAGCCCACTAACAGGATTTCCAGGAAGGCTCTGCTGCCCAAAAACCCAGAGTTGGAAATGGAGGAATGCTTCCGCCTTGTGGCCGTTTCCCGCAAGAGCGGCTTTCAGCCCACAGCTAACGGTCCCTTAACATTCACAAGGACTCAGGGCTGTAGAGGACACCTGCCCTCAAAACATGTCCTGAGGTAGGGAATGGCCAGAAAATCCAAAACAGGCAAAATGTTCAGGAAGATAACGTGAAGAGGTAAGTTTTACTCACTCTCTTTAAAAGGAAAAGGAAAATGGATAAAAGCTCAACATCAGGATATATTAGACTCATGCAAATCTAATCTACAAAAAGGTTTCAACTCACACCAGTCGACTGACCATCATCAAAAAGTCTTCAAACAGTAAGTGCTGAAGGGGTTTTAGAGAACTGTGTACCCTCTGGCTGCTGGTGAGATGTAAAGTGGTAACAGCCAATAATGAGAACAGAAAGGAGCTGCGTTTAAAAGTAAAAACGGAGCTCCCATTCGACGCAGCAGGCCCACCGCTGGGCCTCTCACCCGACAAGACCAGAATCCAGAGGACACAGGCTGCAAAAGCTGCACTGCGGCCTTATTCACAATAGCCAAGACATGGAGGCAACCTAGATGTCCATCAACAGATGAATGGATAAGGAAGAAGTGGTCCATGTACACAATGGACTACTAGCCATGTAAAACAATGAAACACTGCACTTTGAGGCACCATAGATGAGCCTAGGGAGAATCACAGAACATGAGGTAAATTGGAAAGCAAAAGACAGATATCCTATCATATCACTTATAGGTGTTACCTAACTACTGACAAAAATGGACATATTTCCACCGACAAAGACACACAGAGACTTTAAAAAACAAACTATGTGTATCTAAGAGGAAAGGTGGTAGCAACGGATGAATTAAGATTAGATTTACCATACCTATAGAAATACAGATTAAGTACATATATCAAAAAGACGGAGCACATAGCAAGGCAGGTCTTCGGAACACTCTGTCATCTTTTACATGGGAAAAGGATCTGCACGTGAATAGATATATATGATGCACAAATGAACCAGACTGTGTACACCTAGGACAAACTGTATCCTGATCATTACCCCGATTAAAACAACGAACAGGAAGTAATGAGACACAGACTTCAGGGGTTTTGCCTGGCACATTCCATTCTAATTTACAACCTGGGAACACGACCTCCAGAAAGGCTGTGCTGCCCTAGGAACCAGATTTGGGAATGGAGAAATGCTGCCGCCTTGTGGCCGTTTCCCACAACAGCAGCTTTAAACCCAGGGCTAATGGTCACTAAATATTCACCAAACTTGCAGGTCTGTAAATTACACCTGGCCTCCAAAAGAATCCTGGGGTCAAAAATCGACCAAAAATTCAAAAGAGGGCAACCTTCCAAGAAGACAATTTCAAGAGGTACATTGTTCTCACACTTTTTTCTCTGTTTTTCCTAAAGAAAAGAGGAAGGTGTGGAAAGATGCTGAACATTAGGGATTATTAAAGACATACAAATCCAAATTACAGAAACCTATCAGCTCACACCAGTCAGAAAGGCCACAAGCAAACATTCTGCAAACAATAGATGCTGAAGGGGTTGTGGAGAAATGCATACCCTTGGTGCTAATTGGGATGTGGTAAGAGCCGCTAATGAAAAAACACAATGGAGGTGCTTTGAAAAGGGAAACATTGAGCTAGCAGTCAATCAGTCACACCCACTGCCGGGCCTACCCCCCTGAGAAAATGAGAATCAAAAAGTCACAGGCTGGCAATCCTGCGCTCCAGCAATACTTACCGTAGCCAACACTTGGAAGCAACGAAAACGTCCATCAACAGAGGAATGCACCCAGAAGAAGCCGTCCATGTACGCAACGGAATGTGACTCCACTAAAAAATATAAATTAAATTAAAACATCAAACGTAAGTAAGGACACAAGGTTTGGGGCGTTTATCAGGGCACACTGCACTCTAATTTGTATCTGAGGAGCACCACTGGCAGGAAGGTCTGCTTCCCTAGGTACCAGGGTGGGGAACGTAGAAATACTGCGGCCCTCTAGCCGATACCTGCAACAGCAGCTTCGAAATCTCTGCTAATGGTCACTTCATATGCACAAGTACCGCAGGGCTGCAAAGGAAACCTGCCCTCAAAATGTCCTGACGCAGGTGAAGGCCAAAACATTTCAAAATGTGGCACGTATTTCAAGAGAACAATCTGAAGACGTAAGCTGTAATAACGGTTTGAAAAATAAAAGGACGTGCCCGAAAGCTCCATTTCAAGGGATTATGAGACACATGCGGATCCAACCACAAAGAGGTATCAGCTCACCCCGCTAAGAATAACCATCAGCAAAGAAACTACAAACGCTCAGTGCTGAAGAGGTTGTGGAGAAATGCATACCCTCAATTTGAAGTGGGACGTAACCTGGTAAGAGCCACCAATGGGAAGAGAATGGATGTGTCTTTAAAAGGTAAACCCTGAGCTACTATATGATCCATCAGGCCCACTCCTCGGCCTGTAACCTAAGAAGACAGAATTGGAAAGACACAGGCAGGAAATATGCCCTGCAGCAGGATGACAATAGCCAAGACACGGACTCAGCCAAAAAGTCCACCAAGAGATGAGTGGACAGAGAAGAAGTGGTACGTGTACAGATGGAATATTAGCCAAGGAAAAAAATGAAACAATGACATTTGCAGCACGGTAGATGAGTCTAGAGGTAATCATGCAACTGGTAGCAAGTGAGAAAGCGAAAGACACATATCCTATCGTATCCCTTATAGGTGTTACCTAAAAATTGATACCAGTGAAGATATTTCCACAGAGAAATGTAATCACAGATTCATTAAGCAAACTTACGGTTCACCAAACGGAAAGGTGTGAGGATTGGATACATTAGGATGTTGGGGTTAACAGAGATATGCAAACACACGTGAAATGTATCATCACCAAAGACCTACGGCATACCAAGAGGAGACTACTCAACATTGGGTCATAACCTACATGGGAAAAGGATCCGAAGAAGACTAGATACATGTATGTGTGTGAAAGAATCACATCTTGCACACGCCTAGAGCAAACAAAACACTGTAATCAAATTTTCTCTGATACAAAATAAAAATTAAATTAAAACAAAACGAACAGCAAGGAATGAGACATAAACCTAAGGGGCTTCTTCCCGGCACATTCCGTTCTAATTTACAAGCTACAACACAACTTCCGTTATGGCTCTGCTGCCCTAGTAACCAGATTTGGTAAGGAGAAGTGCTGCCGCCTTCTGGCCGTTTCACACAACAGCGCTAATGGTCACTTAATATTCAAACTAATTGCAGGCCTGTAAATGACACCCTGCCATCTAAAAAAACATCCTGGGGGCGTAAATCGACCAGAAAATTCAAACGACGTCCACATTTCAAGAAGACATCTCAAGAGGCATATTTTATGCACGTTGTGTCTTTTCTTTCTTTTTTTCTTCAAAATAAAAGGGAATTGAACAATGCTCAACATCAGCAATTAATAAAGCCATGAAACTCCAACCTACATAAATGTTCACCTCACAGCCGTCAGAATGACCTTCAGCAAAAAGTCTACAAAGAATAAATGCTGAAGGGGTTTCAGAGAACTGTGTACCCTCTAGCTGCCGGGGGGATGTCAACTTGTAGCAGCCAGTAGTGAGAACATAACGGAAGTGCGTTTAAGGGTAAAACTTGAGCTACCGTGTGATCTGGTAGGTCCTCTGATGCGCCGCCTATCACCTGAGCAGAGCAGAATGGAAAAGACACAGGCTGGCAATCCTGCCCTGCAGGAACCTTTAACATAGCCAACACTTGGAAGAACCCGATAAAGGTCCATCAGCAGAAAAATGCACAAAGAGGAAGTGGTCCACGTAAACAATGGAGTATTAGCTATGGAAAACGATGAAACAGTGCCCTTTGCACCACGATAGAAGGACGTAGAGACAACCACCCAACTTGAAGAAAGAAACCGAAAGACAGATATACTATGACGTCACTCATAGGTGTTATCTAAAAAGTGATACTCATGAACTTATTTCCAAGAGAAGGAAAAGCACGGATTGAGGAAACAAAATGATCTTTAACGAAATGGAAAGGTGTAAGGAATGGGTGAATTAGGATACGGGGGTTAACAGACATGTACTGATACATATGACATATATAATCACAAAATCCTATGGGATACCAACAGAGGTCTACTCAACACGGTATAATAACCTTTCCTTTGGGAAGGATCCAAAGATGAACAGACGGATACGTTGATATGATGAACCAGATTCTGTACGCCTAGCAGAAACTGCATGATATATCAGATTTGCTCTGATAATTAATAAAAATTAAATTAAAAAAAAAAACAAACACGAAGTAGGAGATATAATCTCTTGGGGGTCTGCCCTCGCCCTGGCACATTCCACTCTAATTTGCAGCCCACTAACAGGATTTCCAGGAAGGCTCTGCTGCCCAAAAACCCAGAGTTGGAAATGGAGGAATGCTTCCGCCTTGTGGCCGTTTCCCGCAAGAGCGGCTTTCAGCCCACAGCTAACGGTCCCTTAACATTCACAAGGACTCAGGGCTGTAGAGGACACCTGCCCTCAAAACATGTCCTGAGGTAGGGAATGGCCAGAAAATCCAAAACAGGCAAAATGTTCAGGAAGATAACGTGAAGAGGTAAGTTTTACTCACTCTCTTTAAAAGGAAAAGGAAAATGGATAAAAGCTCAACATCAGGATATATTAGACTCATGCAAATCTAATCTACAAAAAGGTTTCAACTCACACCAGTCGACTGACCATCATCAAAAAGTCTTCAAACAGTAAGTGCTGAAGGGGTTTTAGAGAACTGTGTACCCTCTGGCTGCTGGTGAGATGTAAAGTGGTAACAGCCAATAATGAGAACAGAAAGGAGCTGCGTTTAAAAGTAAAAACGGAGCTCCCATTCGACGCAGCAGGCCCACCGCTGGGCCTCTCACCCGACAAGACCAGAATCCAGAGGACACAGGCTGCAAAAGCTGCACTGCGGCCTTATTCACAATAGCCAAGACATGGAGGCAACCTAGATGTCCATCAACAGATGAATGGATAAGGAAGAAGTGGTCCATGTACACAATGGACTACTAGCCATGTAAAACAATGAAACACTGCACTTTGAGGCACCATAGATGAGCCTAGGGAGAATCACAGAACATGAGGTAAATTGGAAAGCAAAAGACAGATATCCTATCATATCACTTATAGGTGTTACCTAACTACTGACAAAAATGGACATATTTCCACCGACAAAGACACACAGAGACTTTAAAAAACAAACTATGTGTATCTAAGAGGAAAGGTGGTAGCAACGGATGAATTAAGATTAGATTTACCATACCTATAGAAATACAGATTAAGTACATATATCAAAAAGACGGAGCACATAGCAAGGCAGGTCTTCGGAACACTCTGTCACCTTTTACGTGGGAAAAGGATCTGCACGTGAATAGATATATATGATGCACAAATGAACCAGACTGTGTACACCTAGGACAAACTGTATCCTGATCATTACCCCGATTAAAACAACGAACAGGAAGTAATGAGACACAGACTTCAGGGGTTTTGCCTGGCACATTCCATTCTAATTTACAACCTGGGAACACGACCTCCAGAAAGGCTGTGCTGCCCTAGGAACCAGATTTGGGAATGGAGAAATGCTGCCGCCTTGTGGCCGTTTCCCACAACAGCAGCTTTAAACCCAGGGCTAATGGTCACTAAATATTCACCAAACTTGCAGGTCTGTAAATTACACCTGGCCTCCAAAAGAATCCTGGGGTCAAAAATCGACCAAAAATTCAAAAGAGGGCAACCTTCCAAGAAGACAATTTCAAGAGGTACATTGTTCTCACACTTTTTTCTTTGTTTTTCCTAAAGAAAAGAGGAAGGTGTGGAAAGATGCTGAACATTAGGGATTATTAAAGACATACAAATCCAAATTACAGAAACCTATCAGCTCACACCAGTCAGAAAGGCCACAAGCAAACATTCTGCAAACAATAGATGCTGAAGGGGTTGTGGAGAAATGCATACCCTTGGTGCTAATTGGGATGTGGTAAGAGCCGCTAATGAAAAAACACAATGGAGGTGCTTTGAAAAGGGAAACATTGAGCTAGCAGTCAATCAGTCACACCCACTGCCGGGCCTACCCCCCTGAGAAAATGAGAATCAAAAAGTCACAGGCTGGCAATCCTGCGCTCCAGCAATACTTACCGTAGCCAACACTTGGAAGCAACGAAAACGTCCATCAACAGAGGAATGCACCCAGAAGAAGCCGTCCATGTACGCAACGGAATGTGACTCCACTAAAAAATATAAATTAAATTAAAACATCAAACGTAAGTAAGGATACAAGGTTTGGGGCGTTTATCAGGGCACACGGCACTCTAATTTGTATCTGAGGAGCACCACTGGCAGGAAGGTCTGCTTCCCTAGGTACCAGGGTGGGGAACGTAGAAATACTGCGGCCCTCTAGCCGATACCTGCAACAGCAGCTTCGAAATCTCTGCTAATGGTCACTTCATATGCACAAGTACCGCAGGGCTGCAAAGGAAACCTGCCCTCAAAATGTCCTGACGCGGGTGAAGGCCAAAACATTTCAAAATGTGGCACGTATTTCAAGAGAACAATCTGAAGACGTAAGCTGTAATAACGGTTTGAAAAATAAAAGGACGTGCCCGAAAGCTCCATTTCAAGGGATTATGAGACACATGCGGATCCAACCACAAAGAGGTATCAGCTCACCCCGCTAAGAATAACCATCAGCAAAGAAACTACAAACGCTCAGTGCTGAAGAGGTTGTGGAGAAATGCATACCCTCAATTTGAAGTGGGACGTAACCTGGTAAGAGCCACCAATGGGAAGAGAATGGATGTGTCTTTAAAAGGTAAACCCTGAGCTACTATATGATCCATCAGGCCCACTCCTCGGCCTGTAACCTAAGAAGACAGAATTGGAAAGACACAGGCAGGAAATATGCCCTGCAGCAGGATGACAATAGCCAAGACACGGACTCAGCCAAAAAGTCCACCAAGAGATGAGTGGACAGAGAAGAAGTGGTACGTGTACAGATGGAATATTAGCCAAGGAAAAAAATGAAACAATGACATTTGCAGCACGGTAGATGAGTCTAGAGGTAATCATGCAACTGGTAGCAAGTGAGAAAGCGAAAGACACATATCCTATCGTATCCCTTATAGGTGTTACCTAAAAATTGATACCAGTGAAGATATTTCCACAGAGAAATGTAATCACAGATTCATTAAGCAAACTTACGGTTCACCAAACGGAAAGGTGTGAGGATTGGATACATTAGGATGTTGGGGTTAACAGAGATATGCAAACACACGTGAAACGTATCATCACCAAAGACCTACGGCATACCAAGAGGAGACTACTCAACATTGGGTCATAACCTACATGGGAAAAGGATCCGAAGAAGACTAGATACATGTATGTGTGTGAAAGAATCACATCTTGCACACGCCTAGAGCAAACAAAACACTGTAATCAAATTTTCTCTGATACAAAATAAAAATTAAATTAAAACAAAACGAACAGCAAGGAATGAGACATAAACCTAAGGGGCTTCTTCCCGGCACATTCCGTTCTAATTTACAAGCTACAACACAACTTCCGTTATGGCTCTGCTGCCCTAGTAACCAGATTTGGTAAGGAGAAGTGCTGCCGCCTTCTGGCCGTTTCACACAACAGCGCTAATGGTCACTTAATATTCAAACTAATTGCAGGCCTGTAAATGACACCCTGCCATCTAAAAAAACATCCTGGGGGCGTAAATCGACCAGAAAATTCAAACGACGTCCACATTTCAAGAAGACATCTCAAGAGGCATATTTTATGCACGTTGTGTCTTTTCTTTCTTTTTTTCTTCAAAATAAAAGGGAATTGAACAATGCTCAACATCAGCAATTAATAAAGCCATGAAACTCCAACCTACATAAATGTTCACCTCACAGCCGTCAGAATGACCTTCAGCAGAAAGTCTACAAAGAATAAATGCTGAAGGGGTTTCAGAGAACTGTGTACCCTCTAGCTGCCGGGGGGATGTCAACTTGTAGCAGCCAGTAGTGAGAACATAACGGAAGTGCGTTTAAGGGTAAAACTTGAGCTACCGTGTGATCTGGTAGGTCCTCTGATGCGCCGCCTATCACCTGAGCAGAGCAGAATGGAAAAGACACAGGCTGGCAATCCTGCCCTGCAGGAACCTTTAACATAGCCAACACTTGGAAGAACCCGATAAAGGTCCATCAGCAGAAAAATGCACAAAGAGGAAGTGGTCCACGTAAACAATGGAGTATTAGCTATGGAAAACGATGAAACAGTGCCCTTTGCACCACGATAGAAGGACGTAGAGACAACCACCCAACTTGAAGAAAGAAACCGAAAGACAGATATACTATGACGTCACTCATAGGTGTTATCTAAAAAGTGATACTCATGAACTTATTTCCAAGAGAAGGAAAAGCACGGATTGAGGAAACAAAATGATCTTTAACGAAATGGAAAGGTGTAAGGAATGGGTGAATTAGGATACGGGGGTTAACAGACATGTACTGATACATATGACATATATAATCACAAAATCCTATGGGATACCAACAGAGGTCTACTCAACACGGTATAATAACCTTTCCTTTGGGAAGGATCCAAAGATGAACAGACGGATACGTTGATATGATGAACCAGATTCTGTACGCCTAGCAGAAACTGCATGATATATCAGATTTGCTCTGATAATTAATAAAAATTAAATTAAAAAAAAAAACGAACACGAAGTAGGAGATATAATCTCTTGGGGGTCTGCCCTCGCCCTGGCACATTCCACTCTAATTTGCAGCCCACTAACAGGATTTCCAGGAAGGCTCTGCTGCCCAAAAACCCAGAGTTGGAAATGGAGGAATGCTTCCGCCTTGTGGCCGTTTCCCGCAAGAGCGGCTTTCAGCCCACAGCTAACGGTCCCTTAACATTCACAAGGACTCAGGGCTGTAGAGGACACCTGCCCTCAAAACATGTCCTGAGGTAGGGAATGGCCAGAAAATCCAAAACAGGCAAAATGTTCAGGAAGATAACGTGAAGAGGTAAGTTTTACTCACTCTCTTTAAAAGGAAAAGGAAAATGGATAAAAGCTCAACATCAGGATATATTAGACTCATGCAAATCTAATCTACAAAAGGTTTCAACTCACACCAGTCGACTGACCATCATCAAAAAGTCTTCAAACAGTAAGTGCTGAAGGGGTTTTAGAGAACTGTGTACCCTCTGGCTGCTGGTGAGATGTAAAGTGGTAACAGCCAATAATGAGAACAGAAAGGAGCTGCGTTTAAAAGTAAAAACGGAGCTCCCATTCGACGCAGCAGGCCCACCGCTGGGCCTCTCACCCGACAAGACCAGAATCCAGAGGACACAGGCTGCAAAAGCTGCACTGCGGCCTTATTCACAATAGCCAAGACATGGAGGCAACCTAGATGTCCATCAACAGATGAATGGATAAGGAAGAAGTGGTCCATGTACACAATGGACTACTAGCCATGTAAAACAATGAAACACTGCACTTTGAGGCACCATAGATGAGCCTAGGGAGAATCACAGAACATGAGGTAAATTGGAAAGCAAAAGACAGATATCCTATCATATCACTTATAGGTGTTACCTAACTACTGACAAAAATGGACATATTTCCACCGACAAAGACACACAGAGACTTTAAAAAACAAACTATGTGTATCTAAGAGGAAAGGTGGTAGCAACGGATGAATTAAGATTAGATTTACCATACCTATAGAAATACAGATTAATTGGGATGTGGTAAGAGCCACTAATGAAAAAACTCTGATACAAAATAAAAATTAAATTAAAACAAAACGAACAGCAAGTAATGAGACATAAACCTAAGGGGCTTCTTCCTGGCACATTCCGTTCTAATTTACAAGCTACAACACAACTTCCGTTATGGCTCTGCTGCCCTAGTAACCAGATTTGGTAAGGAGAAGTGCTGCCTACAGATTAAGTACATATATCAAAAAGACGGAGCACATAGCAAGGCAGGTCTTCGGAACACTCTGTCACCTTTTACATGGGAAAAGGATCTGCACGTGAATAGATATATATGATGCACAAATGAACCAGACTGTGTACACCTAGGACAAACTGTATCCTGATCATTACCCCGATTAAAACAACGAACAGGAAGTAATGAGACACAGACTTCAGGGGTTTTGCCGGGCACATTCCATTCTAATTTACAACCTGGGAACACGACCTCCAGAAAGGCTGTGCTGCCCTAGGAACCAGATTTGGGAATGGAGAAATGCTGCCGCCTTGTGGCCGTTTCCCACAACAGCAGCTTTAAACCCAGGGCTAATGGTCACTAAATATTCACCAAACTTGCAGGTCTGTAAATTACACCTGGCCTCCAAAAGAATCCTGGGGTCAAAAATCGACCAAAAATTCAAAAGAGGGCAACCTTCCAAGAAGACAATTTCAAGAGGTACATTGTTCTCACACTTTTTTCTTTGTTTTTCCTAAAGAAAAGAGGAAGGTGTGGAAAGATGCTGAACATTAGGGATTATTAAAGACATACAAATCCAAATTACAGAAACCTATCAGCTCACACCAGTCAGAAAGGCCACAAGCAAACATTCTGCAAACAATAGATGCTGAAGGGGTTGTGGAGAAATGCATACCCTTGGTGCTAATTGGGATGTGGTAAGAGCCGCTAATGAAAAAACACAATGGAGGTGCTTTGAAAAGGGAAACATTGAGCTAGCAGTCAATCAGTCACACCCACTGCCGGGCCTACCCCCCTGAGAAAATGAGAATCAAAAAGTCACAGGCTGGCAATCCTGCGCTCCAGCAATACTTACCGTAGCCAACACTTGGAAGCAACGAAAACGTCCATCAACAGAGGAATGCACCCAGAAGAAGCCGTCCATGTACGCAACGGAATGTGACTCCACTAAAAAATATAAATTAAATTAAAACATCAAACGTAAGTAAGGACACAAGGTTTGGGGCGTTTATCAGGGCACACTGCACTCTAATTTGTATCTGAGGAGCACCACTGGCAGGAAGGTCTGCTTCCCTAGGTACCAGGGTGGGGAACGTAGAAATACTGCGGCCCTCTAGCCGATACCTGCAACAGCAGCTTCGAAATCTCTGCTAATGGTCACTTCATATGCACAAGTACCGCAGGGCTGCAAAGGAAACCTGCCCTCAAAATGTCCTGACGCGGGTGAAGGCCAAAACATTTCAAAATGTGGCACGTATTTCAAGAGAACAATCTGAAGACGTAAGCTGTAATAACGGTTTGAAAAATAAAAGGACGTGCCCGAAAGCTCCATTTCAAGGGATTATGAGACACATGCGGATCCAACCACAAAGAGGTATCAGCTCACCCCGCTAAGAATAACCATCAGCAAAGAAACTACAAACGCTCAGTGCTGAAGAGGTTGTGGAGAAATGCATACCCTCAATTTGAAGTGGGACGTAACCTGGTAAGAGCCACCAATGGGAAGAGAATGGATGTGTCTTTAAAAGGTAAACCCTGAGCTACTATATGATCCATCAGGCCCACTCCTCGGCCTGTAACCTAAGAAGACAGAATTGGAAAGACACAGGCAGGAAATATGCCCTGCAGCAGGATGACAATAGCCAAGACACGGACTCAGCCAAAAAGTCCACCAAGAGATGAGTGGACAGAGAAGAAGTGGTACGTGTACAGATGGAATATTAGCCAAGGAAAAAAATGAAACAATGACATTTGCAGCACGGTAGATGAGTCTAGAGGTAATCATGCAACTGGTAGCAAGTGAGAAAGCGAAAGACACATATCCTATCGTATCCCTTATAGGTGTTACCTAAAAATTGATACCAGTGAAGATATTTCCACAGAGAAATGTAATCACAGATTCATTAAGCAAACTTACGGTTCACCAAACGGAAAGGTGTGAGGATTGGATACATTAGGATGTTGGGGTTAACAGAGATATGCAAACACACGTGAAACGTATCATCACCAAAGACCTACGGCATACCAAGAGGAGACTACTCAACATTGGGTCATAACCTACATGGGAAAAGGATCCGAAGAAGACTAGATACATGTATGTGTGTGAAAGAATCACATCTTGCACACGCCTAGAGCAAACAAAACACTGTAATCAAATTTTCTCTGATACAAAATAAAAATTAAATTAAAACAAAACGAACAGCAAGGAATGAGACATAAACCTAAGGGGCTTCTTCCCGGCACATTCCGTTCTAATTTACAAGCTACAACACAACTTCCGTTATGGCTCTGCTGCCCTAGTAACCAGATTTGGTAAGGAGAAGTGCTGCCGCCTTCTGGCCGTTTCACCCAACAGCGCTAATGGTCACTTAATATTCAAACTAATTGCAGGCCTGTAAATGACACCCTGCCATCTAAAAAAACATCCTGGGGGCGTAAATCGACCAGAAAATTCAAACGACGTCCACATTTCAAGAAGACATCTCAAGAGGCATATTTTATGCACGTTGTGTCTTTTCTTTCTTTTTTTCTTCAAAATAAAAGGGAATTGAACAATGCTCAACATCAGCAATTAATAAAGCCATGAAACTCCAACCTACATAAATGTTCACCTCACAGCCGTCAGAATGACCTTCAGCAAAAAGTCTACAAAGAATAAATGCTGAAGGGGTTTCAGAGAACTGTGTACCCTCTAGCTGCCGGGGGGATGTCAACTTGTAGCAGCCAGTAGTGAGAACATAACGGAAGTGCGTTTAAGGGTAAAACTTGAGCTACCGTGTGATCTGGTAGGTCCTCTGATGCGCCGCCTATCACCTGAGCAGAGCAGAATGGAAAAGACACAGGCTGGCAATCCTGCCCTGCAGGAACCTTTAACATAGCCAACACTTGGAAGAACCCGATAAAGGTCCATCAGCAGAAAAATGCACAAAGAGGAAGTGGTCCACGTAAACAATGGAGTATTAGCTATGGAAAACGATGAAACAGTGCCCTTTGCACCACGATAGAAGGACGTAGAGACAACCACCCAACTTGAAGAAAGAAACCGAAAGACAGATATACTATGACGTCACTCATAGGTGTTATCTAAAAAGTGATACTCATGAACTTATTTCCAAGAGAAGGAAAAGCACGGATTGAGGAAACAAAATGATCTTTAACGAAATGGAAAGGTGTAAGGAATGGGTGAATTAGGATACGGGGGTTAACAGACATGTACTGATACATATGACATATATAATCACAAAATCCTATGGGATACCAACAGAGGTCTACTCAACACGGTATAATAACCTTTCCTTTGGGAAGGATCCAAAGATGAACAGACGGATACGTTGATATGATGAACCAGATTCTGTACGCCTAGCAGAAACTGCATGATATATCAGATTTGCTCTGATAATTAATAAAAATTAAATTAAAAAAAAAAACGAACACGAAGTAGGAGATATAATCTCTTGGGGGTCTGCCCTCGCCCTGGCACATTCCACTCTAATTTGCAGCCCACTAACAGGATTTCCAGGAAGGCTCTGCTGCCCAAAAACCCAGAGTTGGAAATGGAGGAATGCTTCCGCCTTGTGGCCGTTTCCCGCAAGAGCGGCTTTCAGCCCACAGCTAACGGTCCCTTAACATTCACAAGGACTCAGGGCTGTAGAGGACACCTGCCCTCAAAACATGTCCTGAGGTAGGGAATGGCCAGAAAATCCAAAACAGGCAAAATGTTCAGGAAGATAACGTGAAGAGGTAAGTTTTACTCACTCTCTTTAAAAGGAAAAGGAAAATGGATAAAAGCTCAACATCAGGATATATTAGACTCATGCAAATCTAATCTACAAAAAGGTTTCAACTCACACCAGTCGACTGACCATCATCAAAAAGTCTTCAAACAGTAAGTGCTGAAGGGGTTTTAGAGAACTGTGTACCCTCTGGCTGCTGGTGAGATGTAAAGTGGTAACAGCCAATAATGAGAACAGAAAGGAGCTGCGTTTAAAAGTAAAAACGGAGCTCCCATTCGACGCAGCAGGCCCACCGCTGGGCCTCTCACCCGACAAGACCAGAATCCAGAGGACACAGGCTGCAAAAGCTGCACTGCGGCCTTATTCACAATAGCCAAGACATGGAGGCAACCTAGATGTCCATCAACAGATGAATGGATAAGGAAGAAGTGGTCCATGTACACAATGGACTACTAGCCATGTAAAACAATGAAACACTGCACTTTGAGGCACCATAGATGAGCCTAGGGAGAATCACAGAACATGAGGTAAATTGGAAAGCAAAAGACAGATATCCTATCATATCACTTATAGGTGTTACCTAACTACTGACAAAAATGGACATATTTCCACCGACAAAGACACACAGAGACTTTAAAAAACAAACTATGTGTATCTAAGAGGAAAGGTGGTAGCAACGGATGAATTAAGATTAGATTTACCATACCTATAGAAATACAGATTAATTGGGATGTGGTAAGAGCCACTAATGAAAAAACTCTGATACAAAATAAAAATTAAATTAAAACAAAACGAACAGCAAGTAATGAGACATAAACCTAAGGGGCTTCTTCCTGGCACATTCCGTTCTAATTTACAAGCTACAACACAACTTCCATTATGGCTCTGCTGCCCTAGTAACCAGATTTGGTAAGGAGAAGTGCTGCCTACAGATTAAGTACATATATCAAAAAGACGGAGCACATAGCAAGGCAGGTCTTCGGAACACTCTGTCACCTTTTACATGGGAAAAGGATCTGCACGTGAATAGATATATATGATGCACAAATGAACCAGACTGTGTACACCTAGGACAAACTGTATCCTGATCATTACCCCGATTAAAACAACGAACAGGAAGTAATGAGACACAGACTTCAGGGGTTTTGCCTGGCACATTCCATTCTAATTTACAACCTGGGAACACGACCTCCAGAAAGGCTGTGCTGCCCTAGGAACCAGATTTGGGAATGGAGAAATGCTGCCGCCTTGTGGCCGTTTCCCACAACAGCAGCTTTAAACCCAGGGCTAATGGTCACTAAATATTCACCAAACTTGCAGGTCTGTAAATTACACCTGGCCTCCAAAAGAATCCTGGGGTCAAAAATCGACCAAAAATTCAAAAGAGGGCAACCTTCCAAGAAGACAATTTCAAGAGGTACATTGTTCTCACACTTTTTTCTTTGTTTTTCCTAAAGAAAAGGGGAAGGTGTGGAAAGATGCTGAACATTAGGGATTATTAAAGACATACAAATCCAAATTACAGAAACCTATCAGCTCACACCAGTCAGAAAGGCCACAAGCAAACATTCTGCAAACAATAGATGCTGAAGGGGTTGTGGAGAAATGCATACCCTTGGTGCTAATTGGGATGTGGTAAGAGCCGCTAATGAAAAAACACAATGGAGGTGCTTTGAAAAGGGAAACATTGAGCTAGCAGTCAATCAGTCACACCCACTGCCGGGCCTACCCCCTGAGAAAATGAGAATCAAAAAGTCACAGGCTGGCAATCCTGCACTCCAGCAATACTTACCGTAGCCAACACTTGGAAGCAATGAAAATGTCCATCAACAGAGGAATGCACCCAGAAGAAGCCGTCCATGTACGCAACGGAATGTGACTCCACTAAAAAATATAAATTAAATTAAAACATCAAACGTAAGTAAGGACACAAGGTTTGGGGCGTTTATCAGGGCACACTGCACTCTAATTTGTATCTGAGGAGCACCACTGGCAGGAAGGTCTGCTTCCCTAGGTACCAGGGTGGGGAACGTAGAAATACTGCGGCCCTCTAGCCGATACCTGCAACAGCAGCTTCGAAATCTCTGCTAATGGTCACTTCATATGCACAAGTACCGCAGGGCTGCAAAGGAAACCTGCCCTCAAAATGTCCTGACGCAGGTGAAGGCCAAAACATTTCAAAATGTGGCACGTATTTCAAGAGAACAATCTGAAGACGTAAGCTGTAATAACGGTTTGAAAAATAAAAGGACGTGCCCGAAAGCTCCATTTCAAGGGATTATGAGACACATGCGGATCCAACCACAAAGAGGTATCAGCTCACCCCGCTAAGAATAACCATCAGCAAAGAAACTACAAACGCTCAGTGCTGAAGAGGTTGTGGAGAAATGCATACCCTCAATTTGAAGTGGGACGTAACCTGGTAAGAGCCACCAATGGGAAGAGAATGGATGTGTCTTTAAAAGGTAAACCCTGAGCTACTATATGATCCATCAGGCCCACTCCTCGGCCTGTAACCTAAGAAGACAGAATTGGAAAGACACAGGCAGGAAATATGCCCTGCAGCAGGATGACAATAGCCAAGACACGGACTCAGCCAAAAAGTCCACCAAGAGATGAGTGGACAGAGAAGAAGTGGTACGTGTACAGATGGAATATTAGCCAAGGAAAAAAATGAAACAATGACATTTGCAGCACGGTAGATGAGTCTAGAGGTAATCATGCAACTGGTAGCAAGTGAGAAAGCGAAAGACACATATCCTATCGTATCCCTTATAGGTGTTACCTAAAAATTGATACCAGTGAAGATATTTCCACAGAGAAATGTAATCACAGATTCATTAAGCAAACTTACGGTTCACCAAACGGAAAGGTGTGAGGATTGCATACATTAGGATGTTGGGGTTAACAGAGATATGCAAACACACGTGAAATGTATCATCACCAAAGACCTACGGCATACCAAGAGGAGACTACTCAACATTGGGTCATAACCTACATGGGAAAAGGATCCGAAGAAGACTAGATACATGTATGTGTGTGAAAGAATCACATCTTGCACACGCCTAGAGCAAACAAAACATTGTAATCAAATTTTCTCTGATACAAAATAAAAATTAAATTAAAACAAAACGAACAGCAAGGAATGAGACATAAACCTAAGGGGCTTCTTCCCGGCACATTCCGTTCTAATTTACAAGCTACAACACAACTTCCGTTATGGCTCTGCTGCCCTAGTAACCAGATTTGGTAAGGAGAAGTGCTGCCGCCTTCTGGCCGTTTCACCCAACAGCACTAATGGTCACTTAATATTCAAACTAATTGCAGGCCTGTAAATGACACCCTGCCATCTAAAAAAACATCCTGGGGGCGTAAATCGACCAGAAAATTCAAACGACGTCAACATTTCAAGAAGACATCTCAAGAGGCATATTTTATGCACGTTGTGTCTTTTCTTTCTTTTTTTCTTCAAAATAAAAGGGAATTGAACAATGCTCAACATCAGCAATTAATAAAGCCATGAAACTCCAACCTACATAAATGTTCACCTCACAGCCGTCAGAATGACCTTCAGCAAAAAGTCTACAAAGAATAAATGCTGAAGGGGTTTCAGAGAACTGTGTACCCTCTAGCTGCCGGGGGGATGTCAACTTGTAGCAGCCAGTAGTGAGAACATAACGGAAGTGCGTTTAAGGGTAAAAATTGAGCTACCGTGTGATCTGGTAGGTCCTCTGATGCGCCGCCTATCACCTGAGCAGAGCAGAATGGAAAAGACACAGGCTGGCAATCCTGCCCTGCAGGAACCTTTAACATAGCCAACACTTGGAAGAACCCGATAAAGGTCCATCAGCAGAAAAATGCACAAAGAGGAAGTGGTCCACGTAAACAATGGAGTATTAGCTATGGAAAACGATGAAACAGTGCCCTTTGCACCACGATAGAAGGACGTAGAGACAACCACCCAACTTGAAGAAAGAAACCGAAAGACAGATATACTATGACGTCACTCATAGGTGTTATCTAAAAAGTGATACTCATGAACTTATTTCCAAGAGAAGGAAAAGCACGGATTGAGGAAACAAAATGATCTTTAACGAAATGGAAAGGTGTAAGGAATGGGTGAATTAGGATACGGGGGTTAACAGACATGTACTGATACATATGACATATATAATCACAAAATCCTATGGGATACCAACAGAGGTCTACTCAACACGGTATAATAACCTTTCCTTTGGGAAGGATCCAAAGATGAATAGACGGATACGTTGATATGATGAACCAGATTCTGTACGCCTAGCAGAAACTGCATGATATATCAAATTTGCTCTGATAATTAATAAAAATTAAATTAAAAAAAAAAACAAACACGAAGTAGGAGATATAATCTCTTGGGGGTCTGCCCTCGCCCTGGCACATTCCACTCTAATTTGCAGCCCACTAACAGGATTTCCAGGAAGGCTCTGCTGCCCAAAAACCCAGAGTTGGAAATGGAGGAATGCTTCCGCCTTGTGGCCGTTTCCCGCAAGAGCGGCTTTCAGCCCACAGCTAACGGTCCCTTAACATTCACAAGGACTCAGGGCTGTAGAGGACACCTGCCCTCAAAACATGTCCTGAGGTAGGGAATGGCCAGAAAATCCAAAACAGGCAAAATGTTCAGGAAGATAACGTGAAGAGGTAAGTTTTACTCACTCTCTTTAAAAGGAAAAGGAAAATGGATAAAAGCTCAACATCAGGATATATTAGACTCATGCAAATCTAATCTACAAAAAGGTTTCAACTCACACCAGTCGACTGACCATCATCAAAAAGTCTTCAAACAGTAAGTGCTGAAGGGGTTTTAGAGAACTGTGTACCCTCTGGCTGCTGGTGAGATGTAAAGTGGTAACAGCCAATAATGAGAACAGAAAGGAGCTGCGTTTAAAAGTAAAAACGGAGCTCCCATTCGACGCAGCAGGCCCACCGCTGGGCCTCTCACCCGACAAGACCAGAATCCAGAGGACACAGGCTGCAAAAGCTGCACTGCGGCCTTATTCACAATAGCCAAGACATGGAGGCAACCTAGATGTCCATCAACAGATGAATGGATAAGGAAGAAGTGGTCCATGTACACAATGGACTACTAGCCATGTAAAACAATGAAACACTGCACTTTGAGGCACCATAGATGAGCCTAGGGAGAATCACAGAACATGAGGTAAATTGGAAAGCAAAAGACAGATATCCTATCATATCACTTATAGGTGTTACCTAACTACTGACAAAAATGGACATATTTCCACCGACAAAGACACACAGAGACTTTAAAAAACAAACTATGTGTATCTAAGAGGAAAGGTGGTAGCAACGGATGAATTAAGATTAGATTTACCATACCTATAGAAATACAGATTAAGTACATATATCAAAAAGACGGAGCACATAGCAAGGCAGGTCTTCGGAACACTCTGTCACCTTTTACGTGGGAAAAGGATCTGCACGTGAATAGATATATATGATGCACAAATGAACCAGACTGTGTACACCTAGGACAAACTGTATCCTGATCATTACCCCGATTAAAACAACGAACAGGAAGTAATGAGACACAGACTTCAGGGGTTTTGCCTGGCACATTCCATTCTAATTTACAACCTGGGAACACGACCTCCAGAAAGGCTGTGCTGCCCTAGGAACCAGATTTGGGAATGGAGAAATGCTGCCGCCTTGTGGCCGTTTCCCACAACAGCAGCTTTAAACCCAGGGCTAATGGTCACTAAATATTCACCAAACTTGCAGGTCTGTAAATTACACCTGGCCTCCAAAAGAATCCTGGGGTCAAAAATCGACCAAAAATTCAAAAGAGGGCAACCTTCCAAGAAGACAATTTCAAGAGGTACATTGTTCTCACACTTTTTTCTTTGTTTTTCCTAAAGAAAAGAGGAAGGTGTGGAAAGATGCTGAACATTAGGGATTATTAAAGACATACAAATCCAAATTACAGAAACCTATCAGCTCACACCAGTCAGAAAGGCCACAAGCAAACATTCTGCAAACAATAGATGCTGAAGGGGTTGTGGAGAAATGCATACCCTTGGTGCTAATTGGGATGTGGTAAGAGCCGCTAATGAAAAAACACAATGGAGGTGCTTTGAAAAGGGAAACATTGAGCTAGCAGTCAATCAGTCACACCCACTGCCGGGCCTACCCCCCTGAGAAAATGAGAATCAAAAAGTCACAGGCTGGCAATCCTGCGCTCCAGCAATACTTACCGTAGCCAACACTTGGAAGCAACGAAAACGTCCATCAACAGAGGAATGCACCCAGAAGAAGCCGTCCATGTACGCAACGGAATGTGACTCCACTAAAAAATATAAATTAAATTAAAACATCAAACGTAAGTAAGGACACAAGGTTTGGGGCGTTTATCAGGGCACACGGCACTCTAATTTGTATCTGAGGAGCACCACTGGCAGGAAGGTCTGCTTCCCTAGGTACCAGGGTGGGGAACGTAGAAATACTGC
This sequence comes from Lagenorhynchus albirostris, assembly GCF_949774975.1. Taxonomy (NCBI): domain Eukaryota; kingdom Metazoa; phylum Chordata; class Mammalia; order Artiodactyla; family Delphinidae; genus Lagenorhynchus; species Lagenorhynchus albirostris. The sequence goes on along the minus strand of NC_083102.1, from coordinate 80,070,244 downwards.
GGCCCTCTAGCCGATACCTGCAACAGCAGCTTCGAAATCTCTGCTAATGGTCACTTCATATGCACAAGTACCGCAGGGCTGCAAAGGAAACCTGCCCTCAAAATGTCCTGACGCGGGTGAAGGCCAAAACATTTCAAAATGTGGCACGTATTTCAAGAGAACAATCTGAAGACGTAAGCTGTAATAACGGTTTGAAAAATAAAAGGACGTGCCCGAAAGCTCCATTTCAAGGGATTATGAGACACATGCGGATCCAACCACAAAGAGGTATCAGCTCACCCCGCTAAGAATAACCATCAGCAAAGAAACTACAAACGCTCAGTGCTGAAGAGGTTGTGGAGAAATGCATACCCTCAATTTGAAGTGGGACGTAACCTGGTAAGAGCCACCAATGGGAAGAGAATGGATGTGTCTTTAAAAGGTAAACCCTGAGCTACTATATGATCCATCAGGCCCACTCCTCGGCCTGTAACCTAAGAAGACAGAATTGGAAAGACACAGGCAGGAAATATGCCCTGCAGCAGGATGACAATAGCCAAGACACGGACTCAGCCAAAAAGTCCACCAAGAGATGAGTGGACAGAGAAGAAGTGGTACGTGTACAGATGGAATATTAGCCAAGGAAAAAAATGAAACAATGACATTTGCAGCACGGTAGATGAGTCTAGAGGTAATCATGCAACTGGTAGCAAGTGAGAAAGCGAAAGACACATATCCTATCGTATCCCTTATAGGTGTTACCTAAAAATTGATACCAGTGAAGATATTTCCACAGAGAAATGTAATCACAGATTCATTAAGCAAACTTACGGTTCACCAAACGGAAAGGTGTGAGGATTGGATACATTAGGATGTTGGGGTTAACAGAGATATGCAAACACACGTGAAACGTATCATCACCAAAGACCTACGGCATACCAAGAGGAGACTACTCAACATTGGGTCATAACCTACATGGGAAAAGGATCCGAAGAAGACTAGATACATGTATGTGTGTGAAAGAATCACATCTTGCACACGCCTAGAGCAAACAAAACACTGTAATCAAATTTTCTCTGATACAAAATAAAAATTAAATTAAAACAAAACGAACAGCAAGGAATGAGACATAAACCTAAGGGGCTTCTTCCCGGCACATTCCGTTCTAATTTACAAGCTACAACACAACTTCCGTTATGGCTCTGCTGCCCTAGTAACCAGATTTGGTAAGGAGAAGTGCTGCCGCCTTCTGGCCGTTTCACACAACAGCGCTAATGGTCACTTAATATTCAAACTAATTGCAGGCCTGTAAATGACACCCTGCCATCTAAAAAAACATCCTGGGGGCGTAAATCGACCAGAAAATTCAAACGACGTCCACATTTCAAGAAGACATCTCAAGAGGCATATTTTATGCACGTTGTGTCTTTTCTTTCTTTTTTTCTTCAAAATAAAAGGGAATTGAACAATGCTCAACATCAGCAATTAATAAAGCCATGAAACTCCAACCTACATAAATGTTCACCTCACAGCCGTCAGAATGACCTTCAGCAGAAAGTCTACAAAGAATAAATGCTGAAGGGGTTTCAGAGAACTGTGTACCCTCTAGCTGCCGGGGGGATGTCAACTTGTAGCAGCCAGTAGTGAGAACATAACGGAAGTGCGTTTAAGGGTAAAACTTGAGCTACCGTGTGATCTGGTAGGTCCTCTGATGCGCCGCCTATCACCTGAGCAGAGCAGAATGGAAAAGACACAGGCTGGCAATCCTGCCCTGCAGGAACCTTTAACATAGCCAACACTTGGAAGAACCCGATAAAGGTCCATCAGCAGAAAAATGCACAAAGAGGAAGTGGTCCACGTAAACAATGGAGTATTAGCTATGGAAAACGATGAAACAGTGCCCTTTGCACCACGATAGAAGGACGTAGAGACAACCACCCAACTTGAAGAAAGAAACCGAAAGACAGATATACTATGACGTCACTCATAGGTGTTATCTAAAAAGTGATACTCATGAACTTATTTCCAAGAGAAGGAAAAGCACGGATTGAGGAAACAAAATGATCTTTAACGAAATGGAAAGGTGTAAGGAATGGGTGAATTAGGATACGGGGGTTAACAGACATGTACTGATACATATGACATATATAATCACAAAATCCTATGGGATACCAACAGAGGTCTACTCAACACGGTATAATAACCTTTCCTTTGGGAAGGATCCAAAGATGAACAGACGGATACGTTGATATGATGAACCAGATTCTGTACGCCTAGCAGAAACTGCATGATATATCAGATTTGCTCTGATAATTAATAAAAATTAAATTAAAAAAAAAAACAAACACGAAGTAGGAGATATAATCTCTTGGGGGTCTGCCCTCGCCCTGGCACATTCCACTCTAATTTGCAGCCCACTAACAGGATTTCCAGGAAGGCTCTGCTGCCCAAAAACCCAGAGTTGGAAATGGAGGAATGCTTCCGCCTTGTGGCCGTTTCCCGCAAGAGCGGCTTTCAGCCCACAGCTAACGGTCCCTTAACATTCACAAGGACTCAGGGCTGTAGAGGACACCTGCCCTCAAAACATGTCCTGAGGTAGGGAATGGCCAGAAAATCCAAAACAGGCAAAATGTTCAAGAAGATAACATGAAGAGGTAAGTTTTACTCACTCTCTTTAAAAGGAAAAGGAAAATGGATAAAAGCTCAACATCAGGATATATTAGACTCATGCAAATCTAATCTACAAAAAGGTTTCAACTCACACCAGTCGACTGACCATCATCAAAAAGTCTTCAAACAGTAAGTGCTGAAGGGGTTTTAGAGAACTGTGTACCCTCTGGCTGCTGGTGAGATGTAAAGTGGTAACAGCCAATAATGAGAACAGAAAGGAGCTGCGTTTAAAAGTAAAAACGGAGCTCCCATTCGACGCAGCAGGCCCACCGCTGGGCCTCTCACCCGACAAGACCAGAATCCAGAGGACACAGGCTGCAAAAGCTGCACTGCGGCCTTATTCACAATAGCCAAGACATGGAGGCAACCTAGATGTCCATCAACAGATGAATGGATAAGGAAGAAGTGGTCCATGTACACAATGGACTACTAGCCATGTAAAACAATGAAACACTGCACTTTGAGGCACCATAGATGAGCCTAGGGAGAATCACAGAACATGAGGTAAATTGGAAAGCAAAAGACAGATATCCTATCATATCACTTATAGGTGTTACCTAACTACTGACAAAAATGGACATATTTCCACCGACAAAGACACACAGAGACTTTAAAAAACAAACTATGTGTATCTAAGAGGAAAGGTGGTAGCAACGGATGAATTAAGATTAGATTTACCATACCTATAGAAATACAGATTAATTGGGATGTGGTAAGAGCCACTAATGAAAAAACTCTGATACAAAATAAAAATTAAATTAAAACAAAACGAACAGCAAGTAATGAGACATAAACCTAAGGGGCTTCTTCCTGGCACATTCCGTTCTAATTTACAAGCTACAACACAACTTCCGTTATGGCTCTGCTGCCCTAGTAACCAGATTTGGTAAGGAGAAGTGCTGCCTACAGATTAAGTACATATATCAAAAAGACGGAGCACATAGCAAGGCAGGTCTTCGGAACACTCTGTCATCTTTTACATGGGAAAAGGATCTGCACGTGAATAGATATATATGATGCACAAATGAACCAGACTGTGTACACCTAGGACAAACTGTATCCTGATCATTACCCCGATTAAAACAACGAACAGGAAGTAATGAGACATAGACTTCAGGGGTTTTGCCTGGCACATTCCATTCTAATTTACAACCTGGGAACACGACCTCCAGAAAGGCTGTGCTGCCCTAGGAACCAGATTTGGGAATGGAGAAATGCTGCCGCCTTGTGGCCGTTTCCCACAACAGCAGCTTTAAACCCAGGGCTAATGGTCACTAAATATTCACCAAACTTGCAGGTCTGTAAATTACACCTGGCCTCCAAAAGAATCCTGGGGTCAAAAATCGACCAAAAATTCAAAAGAGGGCAACCTTCCAAGAAGACAATTTCAAGAGGTACATTGTTCTCACACTTTTTTCTCTGTTTTTCCTAAAGAAAAGAGGAAGGTGTGGAAAGATGCTGAACATTAGGGATTATTAAAGACATACAAATCCAAATTACAGAAACCTATCAGCTCACACCAGTCAGAAAGGCCACAAGCAAACATTCTGCAAACAATAGATGCTGAAGGGGTTGTGGAGAAATGCATACCCTTGGTGCTAATTGGGATGTGGTAAGAGCCGCTAATGAAAAAACACAATGGAGGTGCTTTGAAAAGGGAAACATTGAGCTAGCAGTCAATCAGTCACACCCACTGCCGGGCCTACCCCCTGAGAAAATGAGAATCAAAAAGTCACAGGCTGGCAATCCTGCACTCCAGCAATACTTACCGTAGCCAACACTTGGAAGCAATGAAAACGTCCATCAACAGAGGAATGCACCCAGAAGAAGCCGTCCATGTACGCAACGGAATGTGACTCCACTAAAAAATATAAATTAAATTAAAACATCAAACGTAAGTAAGGACACAAGGTTTGGGGCGTTTATCAGGGCACACTGCACTCTAATTTGTATCTGAGGAACACCACTGGCAGGAAGGTCTGCTTCCCTAGGTACCAGGGTGGGGAACGTAGAAATACTGCGGCCCTCTAGCCGATACCTGCAACAGCAGCTTCGAAATCTCTGCTAATGGTCACTTCATATGCACAAGTACCGCAGGGCTGCAAAGGAAACCTGCCCTCAAAATGTCCTGACGCAGGTGAAGGCCAAAACATTTCAAAATGTGGCACGTATTTCAAGAGAACAATCTGAAGACGTAAGCTGTAATAACGGTTTGAAAAATAAAAGGACGTGCCCGAAAGCTCCATTTCAAGGGATTATGAGACACATGCGGATCCAACCACAAAGAGGTATCAGCTCACCCCGCTAAGAATAACCATCAGCAAAGAAACTACAAACGCTCAGTGCTGAAGAGGTTGTGGAGAAATGCATACCCTCAATTTGAAGTGGGACGTAACCTGGTAAGAGCCACCAATGGGAAGAGAATGGATGTGTCTTTAAAAGGTAAACCCTGAGCTACTATATGATCCATCAGGCCCACTCCTCGGCCTGTAACCTAAGAAGACAGAATTGGAAAGACACAGGCAGGAAATATGCCCTGCAGCAGGATGACAATAGCCAAGACACGGACTCAGCCAAAAAGTCCACCAAGAGATGAGTGGACAGAGAAGAAGTGGTACGTGTACAGATGGAATATTAGCCAAGGAAAAAAATGAAACAATGACATTTGCAGCACGGTAGATGAGTCTAGAGGTAATCATGCAACTGGTAGCAAGTGAGAAAGCGAAAGACACATATCCTATCGTATCCCTTATAGGTGTTACCTAAAAATTGATACCAGTGAAGATATTTCCACAGAGAAATGTAATCACAGATTCATTAAGCAAACTTACGGTTCACCAAACGGAAAGGTGTGAGGATTGGATACATTAGGATGTTGGGGTTAACAGAGATATGCAAACACACGTGAAATGTATCATCACCAAAGACCTACGGCATACCAAGAGGAGACTACTCAACATTGGGTCATAACCTACATGGGAAAAGGATCCGAAGAAGACTAGATACATGTATGTGTGTGAAAGAATCACATCTTGCACACGCCTAGAGCAAACAAAACACTGTAATCAAATTTTCTCTGATACAAAATAAAAATTAAATTAAAACAAAACGAACAGCAAGGAATGAGACATAAACCTAAGGGGCTTCTTCCCGGCACATTCCGTTCTAATTTACAAGCTACAACACAACTTCCGTTATGGCTCTGCTGCCCTAGTAACCAGATTTGGTAAGGAGAAGTGCTGCCGCCTTCTGGCCGTTTCACACAACAGCGCTAATGGTCACTTAATATTCAAACTAATTGCAGGCCTGTAAATGACACCCTGCCATCTAAAAAAACATCCTGGGGGCGTAAATCGACCAGAAAATTCAAACGACGTCCACATTTCAAGAAGACATCTCAAGAGGCATATTTTATGCACGTTGTGTCTTTTCTTTCTTTTTTTCTTCAAAATAAAAGGGAATTGAACAATGCTCAACATCAGCAATTAATAAAGCCATGAAACTCCAACCTACATAAATGTTCACCTCACAGCCGTCAGAATGACCTTCAGCAAAAAGTCTACAAAGAATAAATGCTGAAGGGGTTTCAGAGAACTGTGTACCCTCTAGCTGCCGGGGGGATGTCAACTTGTAGCAGCCAGTAGTGAGAACATAACGGAAGTGCGTTTAAGGGTAAAACTTGAGCTACCGTGTGATCTGGTAGGTCCTCTGATGCGCCGCCTATCACCTGAGCAGAGCAGAATGGAAAAGACACAGGCTGGCAATCCTGCCCTGCAGGAACCTTTAACATAGCCAACACTTGGAAGAACCCGATAAAGGTCCATCAGCAGAAAAATGCACAAAGAGGAAGTGGTCCACGTAAACAATGGAGTATTAGCTATGGAAAACGATGAAACAGTGCCCTTTGCACCACGATAGAAGGACGTAGAGACAACCACCCAACTTGAAGAAAGAAACCGAAAGACAGATATACTATGACGTCACTCATAGGTGTTATCTAAAAAGTGATACTCATGAACTTATTTCCAAGAGAAGGAAAAGCACGGATTGAGGAAACAAAATGATCTTTAACGAAATGGAAAGGTGTAAGGAATGGGTGAATTAGGATACGGGGGTTAACAGACATGTACTGATACATATGACATATATAATCACAAAATCCTATGGGATACCAACAGAGGTCTACTCAACACGGTATAATAACCTTTCCTTTGGGAAGGATCCAAAGATGAACAGACGGATACGTTGATATGATGAACCAGATTCTGTACGCCTAGCAGAAACTGCATGATATATCAGATTTGCTCTGATAATTAATAAAAATTAAATTAAAAAAAAAAACAAACACGAAGTAGGAGATATAATCTCTTGGGGGTCTGCCCTCGCCCTGGCACATTCCACTCTAATTTGCAGCCCACTAACAGGATTTCCAGGAAGGCTCTGCTGCCCAAAAACCCAGAGTTGGAAATGGAGGAATGCTTCCGCCTTGTGGCCGTTTCCCGCAAGAGCGGCTTTCAGCCCACAGCTAACGGTCCCTTAACATTCACAAGGACTCAGGGCTGTAGAGGACACCTGCCCTCAAAACATGTCCTGAGGTAGGGAATGGCCAGAAAATCCAAAACAGGCAAAATGTTCAGGAAGATAACGTGAAGAGGTAAGTTTTACTCACTCTCTTTAAAAGGAAAAGGAAAATGGATAAAAGCTCAACATCAGGATATATTAGACTCATGCAAATCTAATCTACAAAAAGGTTTCAACTCACACCAGTCGACTGACCATCATCAAAAAGTCTTCAAACAGTAAGTGCTGAAGGGGTTTTAGAGAACTGTGTACCCTCTGGCTGCTGGTGAGATGTAAAGTGGTAACAGCCAATAATGAGAACAGAAAGGAGCTGCGTTTAAAAGTAAAAACGGAGCTCCCATTCGACGCAGCAGGCCCACCGCTGGGCCTCTCACCCGACAAGACCAGAATCCAGAGGACACAGGCTGCAAAAGCTGCACTGCGGCCTTATTCACAATAGCCAAGACATGGAGGCAACCTAGATGTCCATCAACAGATGAATGGATAAGGAAGAAGTGGTCCATGTACACAATGGACTACTAGCCATGTAAAACAATGAAACACTGCACTTTGAGGCACCATAGATGAGCCTAGGGAGAATCACAGAACATGAGGTAAATTGGAAAGCAAAAGACAGATATCCTATCATATCACTTATAGGTGTTACCTAACTACTGACAAAAATGGACATATTTCCACCGACAAAGACACACAGAGACTTTAAAAAACAAACTATGTGTATCTAAGAGGAAAGGTGGTAGCAACGGATGAATTAAGATTAGATTTACCATACCTATAGAAATACAGATTAAGTACATATATCAAAAAGACGGAGCACATAGCAAGGCAGGTCTTCGGAACACTCTGTCACCTTTTACGTGGGAAAAGGATCTGCACGTGAATAGATATATATGATGCACAAATGAACCAGACTGTGTACACCTAGGACAAACTGTATCCTGATCATTACCCCGATTAAAACAACGAACAGGAAGTAATGAGACACAGACTTCAGGGGTTTTGCCTGGCACATTCCATTCTAATTTACAACCTGGGAACACGACCTCCAGAAAGGCTGTGCTGCCCTAGGAACCAGATTTGGGAATGGAGAAATGCTGCCGCCTTGTGGCCGTTTCCCACAACAGCAGCTTTAAACCCAGGGCTAATGGTCACTAAATATTCACCAAACTTGCAGGTCTGTAAATTACACCTGGCCTCCAAAAGAATCCTGGGGTCAAAAATCGACCAAAAATTCAAAAGAGGGCAACCTTCCAAGAAGACAATTTCAAGAGGTACATTGTTCTCACACTTTTTTCTTTGTTTTTCCTAAAGAAAAGAGGAAGGTGTGGAAAGATGCTGAACATTAGGGATTATTAAAGACATACAAATCCAAATTACAGAAACCTATCAGCTCACACCAGTCAGAAAGGCCACAAGCAAACATTCTGCAAACAATAGATGCTGAAGGGGTTGTGGAGAAATGCATACCCTTGGTGCTAATTGGGATGTGGTAAGAGCCGCTAATGAAAAAACACAATGGAGGTGCTTTGAAAAGGGAAACATTGAGCTAGCAGTCAATCAGTCACACCCACTGCCGGGCCTACCCCCCTGAGAAAATGAGAATCAAAAAGTCACAGGCTGGCAATCCTGCGCTCCAGCAATACTTACCGTAGCCAACACTTGGAAGCAACGAAAACGTCCATCAACAGAGGAATGCACCCAGAAGAAGCCGTCCATGTACGCAACGGAATGTGACTCCACTAAAAAATATAAATTAAATTAAAACATCAAACGTAAGTAAGGACACAAGGTTTGGGGCGTTTATCAGGGCACACGGCACTCTAATTTGTATCTGAGGAGCACCACTGGCAGGAAGGTCTGCTTCCCTAGGTACCAGGGTGGGGAACGTAGAAATACTGCGGCCCTCTAGCCGATACCTGCAACAGCAGCTTCGAAATCTCTGCTAATGGTCACTTCATATGCACAAGTACCGCAGGGCTGCAAAGGAAACCTGCCCTCAAAATGTCCTGACGCGGGTGAAGGCCAAAACATTTCAAAATGTGGCACGTATTTCAAGAGAACAATCTGAAGACGTAAGCTGTAATAACGGTTTGAAAAATAAAAGGACGTGCCCGAAAGCTCCATTTCAAGGGATTATGAGACACATGCGGATCCAACCACAAAGAGGTATCAGCTCACCCCGCTAAGAATAACCATCAGCAAAGAAACTACAAACGCTCAGTGCTGAAGAGGTTGTGGAGAAATGCATACCCTCAATTTGAAGTGGGACGTAACCTGGTAAGAGCCACCAATGGGAAGAGAATGGATGTGTCTTTAAAAGGTAAACCCTGAGCTACTATATGATCCATCAGGCCCACTCCTCGGCCTGTAACCTAAGAAGACAGAATTGGAAAGACACAGGCAGGAAATATGCCCTGCAGCAGGATGACAATAGCCAAGACACGGACTCAGCCAAAAAGTCCACCAAGAGATGAGTGGACAGAGAAGAAGTGGTACGTGTACAGATGGAATATTAGCCAAGGAAAAAAATGAAACAATGACATTTGCAGCACGGTAGATGAGTCTAGAGGTAATCATGCAACTGGTAGCAAGTGAGAAAGCGAAAGACACATATCCTATCGTATCCCTTATAGGTGTTACCTAAAAATTGATACCAGTGAAGATATTTCCACAGAGAAATGTAATCACAGATTCATTAAGCAAACTTACGGTTCACCAAACGGAAAGGTGTGAGGATTGGATACATTAGGATGTTGGGGTTAACAGAGATATGCAAACACACGTGAAACGTATCATCACCAAAGACCTACGGCATACCAAGAGGAGACTACTCAACATTGGGTCATAACCTACATGGGAAAAGGATCCGAAGAAGACTAGATACATGTATGTGTGTGAAAGAATCACATCTTGCACACGCCTAGAGCAAACAAAACACTGTAATCAAATTTTCTCTGATACAAAATAAAAATTAAATTAAAACAAAACGAACAGCAAGGAATGAGACATAAACCTAAGGGGCTTCTTCCCGGCACATTCCGTTCTAATTTACAAGCTACAACACAACTTCCGTTATGGCTCTGCTGCCCTAGTAACCAGATTTGGTAAGGAGAAGTGCTGCCGCCTTCTGGCCGTTTCACACAACAGCGCTAATGGTCACTTAATATTCAAACTAATTGCAGGCCTGTAAATGACACCCTGCCATCTAAAAAAACATCCTGGGGGCGTAAATCGACCAGAAAATTCAAACGACGTCCACATTTCAAGAAGACATCTCAAGAGGCATATTTTATGCACGTTGTGTCTTTTCTTTCTTTTTTTCTTCAAAATAAAAGGGAATTGAACAATGCTCAACATCAGCAATTAATAAAGCCATGAAACTCCAACCTACATAAATGTTCACCTCACAGCCGTCAGAATGACCTTCAGCAGAAAGTCTACAAAGAATAAATGCTGAAGGGGTTTCAGAGAACTGTGTACCCTCTAGCTGCCGGGGGGATGTCAACTTGTAGCAGCCAGTAGTGAGAACATAACGGAAGTGCGTTTAAGGGTAAAACTTGAGCTACCGTGTGATCTGGTAGGTCCTCTGATGCGCCGCCTATCACCTGAGCAGAGCAGAATGGAAAAGACACAGGCTGGCAATCCTGCCCTGCAGGAACCTTTAACATAGCCAACACTTGGAAGAACCCGATAAAGGTCCATCAGCAGAAAAATGCACAAAGAGGAAGTGGTCCACGTAAACAATGGAGTATTAGCTATGGAAAACGATGAAACAGTGCCCTTTGCACCACGATAGAAGGACGTAGAGACAACCACCCAACTTGAAGAAAGAAACCGAAAGACAGATATACTATGACGTCACTCATAGGTGTTATCTAAAAAGTGATACTCATGAACTTATTTCCAAGAGAAGGAAAAGCACGGATTGAGGAAACAAAATGATCTTTAACGAAATGGAAAGGTGTAAGGAATGGGTGAATTAGGATACGGGGGTTAACAGACATGTACTGATACATATGACATATATAATCACAAAATCCTATGGGATACCAACAGAGGTCTACTCAACACGGTATAATAACCTTTCCTTTGGGAAGGATCCAAAGATGAACAGACGGATACGTTGATATGATGAACCAGATTCTGTACACCTAGCAGAAACTGCATGATATATCAAATTTGCTCTGATAATTAATAAAAATTAAATTAAAAAAAAAAACGAACACGAAGTAGGAGATATAATCTCTTGGGGGTCTGCCCTCGCCCTGGCACATTCCACTCTAATTTGCAGCCCACTAACAGGATTTCCAGGAAGGCTCTGCTGCCCAAAAACCCAGAGTTGGAAATGGAGGAATGCTTCCGCCTTGTGGCCGTTTCCCGCAAGAGCGGCTTTCAGCCCACAGCTAACGGTCCCTTAACATTCACAAGGACTCAGGGCTGTAGAGGACACCTGCCCTCAAAACATGTCCTGAGGTAGGGAATGGCCAGAAAATCCAAAACAGGCAAAATGTTCAGGAAGATAACGTGAAGAGGTAAGTTTTACTCACTCTCTTTAAAAGGAAAAGGAAAATGGATAAAAGCTCAACATCAGGATATATTAGACTCATGCAAATCTAATCTACAAAAAGGTTTCAACTCACACCAGTCGACTGACCATCATCAAAAAGTCTTCAAACAGTAAGTGCTGAAGGGGTTTTAGAGAACTGTGTACCCTCTGGCTGCTGGTGAGATGTAAAGTGGTAACAGCCAATAATGAGAACAGAAAGGAGCTGCGTTTAAAAGTAAAAACGGAGCTCCCATTCGACGCAGCAGGCCCACCGCTGGGCCTCTCACCCGACAAGACCAGAATCCAGAGGACACAGGCTGCAAAAGCTGCACTGCGGCCTTATTCACAATAGCCAAGACATGGAGGCAACCTAGATGTCCATCAACAGATGAATGGATAAGGAAGAAGTGGTCCATGTACACAATGGACTACTAGCCATGTAAAACAATGAAACACTGCACTTTGAGGCACCATAGATGAGCCTAGGGAGAATCACAGAACATGAGGTAAATTGGAAAGCAAAAGACAGATATCCTATCATATCACTTATAGGTGTTACCTAACTACTGACAAAAATGGACATATTTCCACCGACAAAGACACACAGAGACTTTAAAAAACAAACTATGTGTATCTAAGAGGAAAGGTGGTAGCAACGGATGAATTAAGATTAGATTTACCATACCTATAGAAATACAGATTAAGTACATATATCAAAAAGACGGAGCACATAGCAAGGCAGGTCTTCGGAACACTCTGTCACCTTTTACGTGGGAAAAGGATCTGCACGTGAATAGATATATATGATGCACAAATGAACCAGACTGTGTACACCTAGGACAAACTGTATCCTGATCATTACCCCGATTAAAACAACGAACAGGAAGTAATGAGACACAGACTTCAGGGGTTTTGCCGGGCACATTCCATTCTAATTTACAACCTGGGAACACGACCTCCAGAAAGGCTGTGCTGCCCTAGGAACCAGATTTGGGAATGGAGAAATGCTGCCGCCTTGTGGCCGTTTCCCACAACAGCAGCTTTAAACCCAGGGCTAATGGTCACTAAATATTCACCAAACTTGCAGGTCTGTAAATTACACCTGGCCTCCAAAAGAATCCTGGGGTCAAAAATCGACCAAAAATTCAAAAGAGGGCAACCTTCCAAGAAGACAATTTCAAGAGGTACATTGTTCTCACACTTTTTTCTTTGTTTTTCCTAAAGAAAAGAGGAAGGTGTGGAAAGATGCTGAACATTAGGGATTATTAAAGACATACAAATCCAAATTACAGAAACCTATCAGCTCACACCAGTCAGAAAGGCCACAAGCAAACATTCTGCAAACAATAGATGCTGAAGGGGTTGTGGAGAAATGCATACCCTTGGTGCTAATTGGGATGTGGTAAGAGCCGCTAATGAAAAAACACAATGGAGGTGCTTTGAAAAGGGAAACATTGAGCTAGCAGTCAATCAGTCACACCCACTGCCGGGCCTACCCCCCTGAGAAAATGAGAATCAAAAAGTCACAGGCTGGCAATCCTGCGCTCCAGCAATACTTACCGTAGCCAACACTTGGAAGCAACGAAAACGTCCATCAACAGAGGAATGCACCCAGAAGAAGCCGTCCATGTACGCAACGGAATGTGACTCCACTAAAAAATATAAATTAAATTAAAACATCAAACGTAAGTAAGGACACAAGGTTTGGGGCGTTTATCAGGGCACACGGCACTCTAATTTGTATCTGAGGAGCACCACTGGCAGGAAGGTCTGCTTCCCTAGGTACCAGGGTGGGGAACGTAGAAATACTGCGGCCCTCTAGCCGATACCTGCAACAGCAGCTTCGAAATCTCTGCTAATGGTCACTTCATATGCACAAGTACCGCAGGGCTGCAAAGGAAACCTGCCCTCAAAATGTCCTGACGCGGGTGAAGGCCAAAACATTTCAAAATGTGGCACGTATTTCAAGAGAACAATCTGAAGACGTAAGCTGTAATAACGGTTTGAAAAATAAAAGGACGTGCCCGAAAGCTCCATTTCAAGGGATTATGAGACACATGCGGATCCAACCACAAAGAGGTATCAGCTCACCCCGCTAAGAATAACCATCAGCAAAGAAACTACAAACGCTCAGTGCTGAAGAGGTTGTGGAGAAATGCATACCCTCAATTTGAAGTGGGACGTAACCTGGTAAGAGCCACCAATGGGAAGAGAATGGATGTGTCTTTAAAAGGTAAACCCTGAGCTACTATATGATCCATCAGGCCCACTCCTCGGCCTGTAACCTAAGAAGACAGAATTGGAAAGACACAGGCAGGAAATATGCCCTGCAGCAGGATGACAATAGCCAAGACACGGACTCAGCCAAAAAGTCCACCAAGAGATGAGTGGACAGAGAAGAAGTGGTACGTGTACAGATGGAATATTAGCCAAGGAAAAAAATGAAACAATGACATTTGCAGCACGGTAGATGAGTCTAGAGGTAATCATGCAACTGGTAGCAAGTGAGAAAGCGAAAGACACATATCCTATCGTATCCCTTATAGGTGTTACCTAAAAATTGATACCAGTGAAGATATTTCCACAGAGAAATGTAATCACAGATTCATTAAGCAAACTTACGGTTCACCAAACGGAAAGGTGTGAGGATTGGATACATTAGGATGTTGGGGTTAACAGAGATATGCAAACACACGTGAAACGTATCATCACCAAAGACCTACGGCATACCAAGAGGAGACTACTCAACATTGGGTCATAACCTACATGGGAAAAGGATCCGAAGAAGACTAGATACATGTATGTGTGTGAAAGAATCACATCTTGCACACGCCTAGAGCAAACAAAACACTGTAATCAAATTTTCTCTGATACAAAATAAAAATTAAATTAAAACAAAACGAACAGCAAGGAATGAGACATAAACCTAAGGGGCTTCTTCCCGGCACATTCCGTTCTAATTTACAAGCTACAACACAACTTCCGTTATGGCTCTGCTGCCCTAGTAACCAGATTTGGTAAGGAGAAGTGCTGCCGCCTTCTGGCCGTTTCACACAACAGCGCTAATGGTCACTTAATATTCAAACTAATTGCAGGCCTGTAAATGACACCCTGCCATCTAAAAAAACATCCTGGGGGCGTAAATCGACCAGAAAATTCAAACGACGTCCACATTTCAAGAAGACATCTCAAGAGGCATATTTTATGCACGTTGTGTCTTTTCTTTCTTTTTTTCTTCAAAATAAAAGGGAATTGAACAATGCTCAACATCAGCAATTAATAAAGCCATGAAACTCCAACCTACATAAATGTTCACCTCACAGCCGTCAGAATGACCTTCAGCAGAAAGTCTACAAAGAATAAATGCTGAAGGGGTTTCAGAGAACTGTGTACCCTCTAGCTGCCGGGGGGATGTCAACTTGTAGCAGCCAGTAGTGAGAACATAACGGAAGTGCGTTTAAGGGTAAAACTTGAGCTACCGTGTGATCTGGTAGGTCCTCTGATGCGCCGCCTATCACCTGAGCAGAGCAGAATGGAAAAGACACAGGCTGGCAATCCTGCCCTGCAGGAACCTTTAACATAGCCAACACTTGGAAGAACCCGATAAAGGTCCATCAGCAGAAAAATGCACAAAGAGGAAGTGGTCCACGTAAACAATGGAGTATTAGCTATGGAAAACGATGAAACAGTGCCCTTTGCACCACGATAGAAGGACGTAGAGACAACCACCCAACTTGAAGAAAGAAACCGAAAGACAGATATACTATGACGTCACTCATAGGTGTTATCTAAAAAGTGATACTCATGAACTTATTTCCAAGAGAAGGAAAAGCACGGATTGAGGAAACAAAATGATCTTTAACGAAATGGAAAGGTGTAAGGAATGGGTGAATTAGGATACGGGGGTTAACAGACATGTACTGATACATATGACATATATAATCACAAAATCCTATGGGATACCAACAGAGGTCTACTCAACACGGTATAATAACCTTTCCTTTGGGAAGGATCCAAAGATGAACAGACGGATACGTTGATATGATGAACCAGATTCTGTACGCCTAGCAGAAACTGCATGATATATCAGATTTGCTCTGATAATTAATAAAAATTAAATTAAAAAAAAAAACAAACACGAAGTAGGAGATATAATCTCTTGGGGGTCTGCCCTCGCCCTGGCACATTCCACTCTAATTTGCAGCCCACTAACAGGATTTCCAGGAAGGCTCTGCTGCCCAAAAACCCAGAGTTGGAAATGGAGGAATGCTTCCGCCTTGTGGCCGTTTCCCGCAAGAGCGGCTTTCAGCCCACAGCTAACGGTCCCTTAACATTCACAAGGACTCAGGGCTGTAGGGGACACCTGCCCTCAAAACATGTCCTGAGGTAGGGAATGGCCAGAAAATCCAAAACAGGCAAAATGTTCAGGAAGATAACGTGAAGAGGTAAGTTTTACTCACTCTCTTTAAAAGGAAAAGGAAAATGGATAAAAGCTCAACATCAGGATATATTAGACTCATGCAAATCTAATCTACAAAAAGGTTTCAACTCACACCAGTCGACTGACCATCATCAAAAAGTCTTCAAACAGTAAGTGCTGAAGGGGTTTTAGAGAACTGTGTACCCTCTGGCTGCTGGTGAGATGTAAAGTGGTAACAGCCAATAATGAGAACAGAAAGGAGCTGCGTTTAAAAGTAAAAACGGAGCTCCCATTCGACGCAGCAGGCCCACCGCTGGGCCTCTCACCCGACAAGACCAGAATCCAGAGGACACAGGCTGCAAAAGCTGCACTGCGGCCTTATTCACAATAGCCAAGACATGGAGGCAACCTAGATGTCCATCAACAGATGAATGGATAAGGAAGAAGTGGTCCATGTACACAATGGACTACTAGCCATGTAAAACAATGAAACACTGCACTTTGAGGCACCATAGATGAGCCTAGGGAGAATCACAGAACATGAGGTAAATTGGAAAGCAAAAGACAGATATCCTATCATATCACTTATAGGTGTTACCTAACTACTGACAAAAATGGACATATTTCCACCGACAAAGACACACAGAGACTTTAAAAAACAAACTATGTGTATCTAAGAGGAAAGGTGGTAGCAACGGATGAATTAAGATTAGATTTACCATACCTATAGAAATACAGATTAAGTACATATATCAAAAAGACGGAGCACATAGCAAGGCAGGTCTTCGGAACACTCTGTCACCTTTTACGTGGGAAAAGGATCTGCACGTGAATAGATATATATGATGCACAAATGAACCAGACTGTGTACACCTAGGACAAACTGTATCCTGATCATTACCCCGATTAAAACAACGAACAGG